>NC_080058.1:2807500-3090000 GCF_026212465.1 Amaranthus tricolor
CCTAAGAAACCACCTTAAAGAATAAATAAATAAAAAATAAAATAAAATACTACTGTTCAAAAATAAAAGGAATCACAAAATGAAAACTTAAACTTGCTTCGTTTAATCATACATGCAAGTCATTACCAGGGTATTTTACTAAAGGCTTCTGACGCTTTCTCTTCACGCTTATTCTGATTCGGATTAGAGGACTTGTTTGGATACCCGTAAATTTGTAACAGGTTATATCATCATGTTTGGCAATTCTCCAATAAGTTGGCAGTCTAAAAAGCAGAATACAGTTTCAAAGTCTTCTTGTGAAGCTGAATATCGAGCTATGGCCACGGTTGCCTCTGAAGTCACTTGGTTGGTTCGTCTCCTTGAGGAGTTTGGAGTTAACAACCTGAAGCCTGTCACTCTCTCCAGTGATAATATTTCTGCTCTCAACGTTGATCATAATCCCGTCCTTCATTATCGCACCACGTAGACTGTCATTTTACGAGAGAAAAAGTCATGGAAGGTTTAATTGGTCTTCGTTTTGTTCCAACCAAAGAACAACTTGCAGATGTGTTGACTAAGATAATTCCTTAAAATCATATTCAACCTCTTCTTCTTAAGCTTGGCATGTTCAATTCCACTCCCCAAGCTTGCGGGGGATGTTAAGGATATCTGATTATAGTGATGAAGACCCTAGCTAATGTTGAGTTCATCTCCATTCAGCTTCTGTACTCTTCTAATATTGCTATTTATTTAGTTCTTTTAACCTTAGTTTGTTAGAAGTTATTTTTTTAACTTTTTTATTTAGTTAGGTTCCAAGTCAGGTAGTTTGATGAGTTTAGGATCCTATATTAGTGTACAATGATTCTTGATTTAATTGTTCATACTTATCATTTTATATTTTCATGTCTAATGTCTAATATGAATATATAAGTCATATATATGTCTAAAATAAGAGAAAATAAATATATAAGTCAAGTCTAGACTAGGGGTGTGCAACGGGCCGAGCCTCCATTTTAAGCCCTTATTCGGCCTGATTTTAGAAGGGTTTAGTAAGGATAAGGCCAAAAATTAATTTTACTAAAATTACAATAAAGGGGTATAAAAGGGCTCAATTGTACCCAAAACCTTGGTGGAACCGCGAATAATTGTACCCTTGCTAGAGTTAAGGACAAAATAAAAAGGCGGAAAATTATATGATGAGAGTGCGTGAGTCAAGTCTATGATAATGAAGATATATGAAAATGATAGTAGGGTAAGACTGGTCAAAGAAGTTCTGAATATATTCATAATGTTCGACCGTACAATTTAAAATATTGAAAATTTCAGTATCAGAATATATTTTAAGTATTTAAATTTAAAGATATACAATTGTTCAAAAATTTTCATAAGTTTTGAAGTTGCACAATATAGTAAAAACGTGTTTTGTTGTTAACGACTCTCAAGTCTCCAAGTCAACACATACTGATTATGAAGTATGTGTAGTCTGTTAAATTATGCTGGACTTATTGTGAATGCCAGCATATTAACGGAGAGACACAAGTGCACACACTTCATAAGCCAAGGAGATATATACCATCCCAAAACCATATGGCAGTGGGAAGAAGGTCTCTAATAGCTTATAAAGCGTGCACACCATTTTTAATTTATCGATGTGGGATAACTCATCCCAACACCCCCCTCACATGCGAACCCCCGTCAAGTTCGCATGTGGGAGTAATCAATTAGGGTAGGAACGCCATTCTTTTCGAACCTAAATTGTTGATCGAACCTAAATTATGTGACGAATTGTCACGGCTTAATATGGTATCAGAGCCGAAGGTGGTTCCTGGTATGATGTGGCTCACATGTGAGGGGGAGTGTTGGAAATACTTCACATGTGAGACAAGATCCCACATCGATAAAATACTGGGTTGTTGACTTGCATATATAGTGGGTGAGCTAATCTTCCTACTATCATATGGTTTTGGGAAACAATGAACCACACCAAGTGTATGTGCAAGTCAACGCTCTTGACTCGTGGGTTTGTGGGCCCAAGTCCACGGGTGTCCCGTGTCCACACGAGTGGGCCACGGTGAAAATTATGTGACGAATTGTCATGGCCTAATATAGTCTCCAAGTCAACACATTCCGCGTCAACCGCTGTACAGTATATTTTATTATTATATAATAAAATCAATGAAAGACGATATTATATCATCTCAACAATGGAACACGAGGGTTCAGCTTTTCTTTTTGGAATGCCATCTTCTTCTTCACCCATACCACCAACAACTGTAGCTCAACCACAAAATTCTCATTCTATAGAAATGAGTGAAATACCATTAGATCAAAACCACCCAACAAAAATATTCCCCAATGTCCAATATTTCATTGTTATTATCATTCTTATAAATACTTTTGTTCTTATTATTTCATTTTTAATACCATGTATTTCACCATTAATTATTGTTACTAATGGCATCAATCTCGTAGTGTTTCCTAATATACTCGCATTATCTTTGTACGTTTGTTTAGAAATATTTAGTGAACGTTACAAAGGTAAGTGTGTCCGACTAAAATGGCTAGTCATCATAATGATTGCACCCTTAATGGTTTTGCTAGGAATATGTATTTTTCCTGCAACATTATTATTATTCTCATGCCTATTGGTATTATTTCTAGTCGCTCGTTTACTTCAATTCATTAGACACGGCGAGGCGTACGATAATATAACATTACTTAAGTTTTGCATCCGTACTTGGATGTGCATTCTTTATCTCTACTCCATCGCACCCACTATTGCGGTTATTCTAGCCGTCTGGAACGCTCCTAGCTTAAAGAATACGCTTGTTTTTGGCATCATGCACTTAGATTGGCAGGTGATAACTTGGAAAATTACTAGCATGCTTACATTTGGCATTACGTTCTCAACCTGTGCCTTCTTCTATATACCAAGAATCCAATTCGATCCTGTAGGAAGTTGGATTAATGTTCCGGAAGCAGTGCTTGAGATAGCCGACTGTGTGAACGCTATCGCGTGCCTTTATCAAGTGCTTCCATACATTCCTGATACTTTTAAGAATCTGAAAATGTATGGCCTTCAAATTTCGACATGGGTTACCATATTGGTTATCATTGTCATCATTAACAACGCAATTGGATTAATTATACATGTGTTAGTCTGTTTCTTTAAGAAAAAATTTCATGATAAGAAAAGTAATAACAATAATGCTAAGCCGGAAAATTATTCTATACTAGAAAATTTCTTGCGCAAGAAATATCTAATGTACTGGGCCAATGGACTTAAACACTACGCCACTTTTTTATTAAGTTCGTTATTGTTTCTGCTTGTTTGGGTGTTGTATCTCGGGCACGAACTAAACGGAACACCAAAGCCTAAACATTTTTGGGTATTTGGAACTCGAACTTGTCTTAGTTTTACAACGTGTGCGATTTTGTGGTTCATAAAAAGGTGTATTTTACTGTCGTGGGAGGCTGAGTCGATCTATGATCGATTAGAATCGAAAATCTTACAAGGAGGGAGGCATTTGTACTTCCTTGGCATCTTGGGTCGTCACAAGTACGACATGTTCAAACTTCTATATGATAGTGATATCCCAGAAAGAAATCACGACATGAGTTTTTGGAACAATTTATCTAATTATATGAAATACATGATTTCGTTGAGTTTGGGAGTTAATATGAATCTGAATTACGCAAGCTTGAAACATGACACTGCGGATGAATGGATTAGTGGCAAGTATTTGTCGAAAGTAAAGATGAAAAACGCCAAGGAATACTTGCTAGATGATGGAATTCCTACAACTTTTGGCATTCAACAAGCAGCTTCTTACTTTTTGATGGCTCATAACAAATTGTTGGAGGATAAGTATGCTGATGTGCTACTTGAAGTGCTCGAGAGTTATAACCAAGATGATAGTCATGGGAGGTATGTATTATACACTTCAACAACAAAGCATTTGATAGAGTATAGCATTTTGGAAAAATTGATATTAATAATTCAACTTTTTACACATTCGTTGTGATTAAATCAAACTTTGAACTAATAAATTAACATTTGTCCTTAATTTATTATCAGCATACTAATAGAGTATGTTGATAGCAAATTAATAAAGGCAAAGGTTGAATTATTATAAAACAAAAAATTATGCTAATAGCAAACTACGAGAAAGGTTGGATTATTAAAAAAAATCTAAAGGAAAAAATTTAAAGGTGAGATTATTCAGAGCTGCTGGGTGAAAGGTTGGATTATTAATATCAATTTTTCCTAGCATTTTACCGCAAACACTTAGGCTAATCAGGGGAGATTTTGAGCAAATTAACATGTTTAACCGCATAAGGCCCTAAAATTTTGGATGCCTCAATATTCAATTACGTAGTAGTAGTAGTATATGTTAAGTATACAAAGTTGTCAAAAAAATATCTAAACTTTTGAAATTACACAGGATCTTCAAAGAATTTGTTAATTTTTACTCTGCCTAGGAGGCTAATGATTGTAATCTCATAATATATTACCCAATTCTTGTTCTTAGCCACCTTTTTCATTTTATCGCCACCCCCCTCCCAAATGAAATTACGAATTTGCCCCCAAGAGTTTAAAAAATTACAACTTTGCCACTGGATTTAAAATTTCTTATTTATACTAATAATAATAATAATAATTATTATTATTATTATTATTATTATTATTATTATTATTATTATTATTATTATTATTATTATTAATAAAAATATTTTAAAAAATAAATTAAATATAATAATTAAAACAAAAACAAAAATTTAGTAATAATAATAACAATCACAATAATAATAATAATAATAATAATAATAATAATAATAATAATAATAATAATAATAATAATAATAATAATAATAATAATAATAATAATAATAATAATAATAACAATAACAATAATAATAATAACAATAATAATAATAATAATAATAATAATAATAATAATAATATAAATAAAATTAATAAAAATTTTAAAAAATAATAAAAAAAAATAATACCAGTCGCGCACTTTTTGTGCGACTGGTATTTTTTTTTTTTGAATTTCGAATTATAAAATTTATTTTGTTTAATTAATTTATTCTCAAGTTAAATAAAAATAATAATAATAATAATAATAATAATAATATTTAAAAAAATAAATTATATGTAATAATTAAAACAAAAATAAAAATTTAATAATAATAATAATAACAATCACTATTATAATAATAATAATAATAACAACAACGACAACGACAACAACAACAATAATAATAGTAATAATAATATAAATAAAATTAATAATAATAAAAAAAATCAGTAGCACAAAAGGTAACGACTGCACCTAGGTCGAATCGCACTTTTTGTGCGACTCGACCTAGGTACAGTCGCACTTTTTGTGCGACTGGTATTTTTTTTTTCGAATTATGTAATTTTTTTTGTCTAATTAATTTATTTTTTAAGTTATTGTTATTTAAATAAATGTTGTAATAAATTATTTTATTTTAATATAATATTATATTATGATAATGTTATTATAATAATTAGTTTTGAATTTAAATAATTTATTTGAATGTTTAATTATTTTTTAATATAATAATAATAATATATTAATTAAAATTTAGTTGTTAATTAATTTTAAATTTTTTATTAATAATTTTTTTATTAATTTAGTTGATGATAATATTATTAAGTTTAATGGTAAATTCGTAATTTTTTAAAATCTAAGAGCAAATTCGTAATTTCATTAGAGGAAGGGGTTGCGATAAAATAAAAAAGGCGGCAAGAATAATAACACCCACATATTATACTAGTATGCTCTAAAGGCATATACTTCGATTTTGTGCATATCTTCCGTTATTGTAAAAAACTGATCATTTGGTGTTTAGGGGCAGGATTACTGAAAAAATATTGAAGCAAATTATTGGAGAGGACAACTGGAGAGATTTTCAGCTACTACTCGATGGAAATACTCTGGATTCTTCTGAGGCAATATCTTTACAAACAAAATTTAAAGCATGGATGGTACGTATATTTTCGGATTCAATTTTTTTTTTAATTCAGAAAAAAAAAACCTTGGATGAATTCTGTTCAAGAATGTGGTAATTTATCTAACGGATTAGAATAATTATCCCACATTGGAAGATTAATGTTTATCATTATTCCACATCGGAAGAATAACAAAGGCTTTATTCTTCTCCTTATAAAAGGAGTCTTGGGCATTAGTCTTGCATCATCCCAAAAACATCTATTTTGGCTAAGATTTTCTGTATTGGAGTAATTTATAAACTCCTATTTTCTATAATCTAGCCAATATTTGTATTTTGGGTTTCCTCTAGTAATAAAATTTTTCTCTCCTCTGCCTATGGATGTAGTTGACACATTGTCGGTGAACCACGTAAATTCTGTGTGTTTTGTGTTTGTCAATTTTTATGCTTTCTTTCTTACATCAGTTATAACACTAATAATTAAAACAAAAATAATAATTTAATAATAATAATAATAACAACCACAATAATAATAATAATAATAATAATAATAACTTAAAAAATGAATTAATTAAACTAAAGAAATTTTATAAGTCAAAATTCAAAAAAAAAAAAATTAAAAAAAATAATAAAAAAAAAATCAGTCGCACAGAACGTGCGACTCCACCGTGCGACTCGAGTCGCACGTTTTGTGCGACTGATTTTTTTTTTTTATTTTTTTATTTTTGTTTTTTATAAAATTTTTATTATTATTTTTTTTGTTATTATTATTATTATTATTATTATTATTATTATTATTATTATTATTATTATTATTATTATTATTATTGTGGTTTAATAATAATAATAATAATAATAATAATAATAACAATAATAATATAAATAAAAATTAAAAAAAAATTAAAAAAAATGAAAATGAAAAGTTATTAACTCCAATGGCATATTTGTAAATTTTTAAAGTTCAGGGGCAAATTCGTAATTTCATTAGGAGAGGGGGTGGCGATAAAATAAAAAGAGTGACGACAAATAAGAATCGGGTTTATCTAACAGATTAGAATCCTTAAAAAATCAACCTTTTATGAAATTAGTTAAATTTGGTTGTTTTGGGAAATTATTTTTGGGAAGTGAGGGTCTAGATTTGTCAGATAGATATTAATTATTAACATTTTGGATTATGTTGAAAATACTTTACATATAAGGTAGATCCGACATTAGTAAAATAGTGGGTTGTGAACATATTTATAAAGTTTGGTTGGTAATTTTCATATGCAAGTTAATGCTCATTATCCGTGGATTTTTGGGCCCAAGCCGACGAGTGCCCGCCCATGGATGTGTTCATAAGGTAAATTATATGACGAATTATCACGGTCTAACTGATTGCATATTGATTAGGACATGGCACACAAAAACTGCTTATTCCTTGCAAATACATTAAAGAGTTCCAGAGAGGTAGTGGACTGTTTGAACAAGATTATCAGCGTGTTTATAATATTTACATCCTTCTTAATGTGGCTGCTTCTGACTGGACTGGCTACTACAAAAGTACTTGTCCTCATTGCTACACCAATATTAGGGCTATCATTCATATTTCAAGACACTTGCAAAACTTTGTTTGAAGGTGTCATGTTCGCTTATGTTGTTAATCCTTTCAATGTCGGAGATTTATGCATACTCGATGGTACAATGGTTAGTTATTTATCCTCGCATTTAATTTTCAATATAGTTCTGGATAAAACATTCAAAAATCATTAGTCTAGCCGATGATTCTCCACTGATGAAGGGTATGATTTACATTGTACGTTCAATAGATGGAGGTCAAAGCGGTTGGAGTTTGGAGAACATTGTTTGATAAAGTGGCTACACAAGAAGAAGTTATATACACGAATTCGGAGTTAATCACCAAATCTATCATCAACCATAGGACAGAATTTGATTGGAACGATAATCTCGAGCTAGACCTTGGTTCTCTCGATAAGGAAAAAATCAACCATGTTAAACAACAACTTGAAAAGTAAGTTTCCATAATTTATCCCATATGGATGAATTAAAGATAGTATACACACTTTATAAGTTATTGAAACCCTTCTTTGTTATGTGGTTAGGAAATTGGTATCTCCTTGACCTATGAAGTTTGTGTACTTCGTGTTTTAAAATCCTGCTAAAGTTAACAAATATCATTTGATTTTTTTTTTCTTTTGGCGCATTAATATCAGATATATTGGTGACAATGAAGATAAATTCATACTCGGTATTACTTGTATTGAGGTGTTGACATGCGGAGAAAAAATGAGCATGAAGTTGGTCATTAATTTCAAACACAGAGTGAATGTTCGAATAAACAGCTACTTTGAATGCCTCAAGAAAAAGCGTAGCCTACGATCCGAGTTCGTTTTACATGCAGAAGACATTGTCAATCAAAAGAAAAATGAAGGATCATCAAATTCCGATTAAACTTGTTTATAAGTTCCAATGGCAATGCAAGATGCAGGTTACAAACATTGCTGGACAATATCAGAAGAAAGCTTGATTTGGCTTGTAGTGATTTTTGATTTGGTGGCTTTAAGAATTATATGTAAATAATGTGGGATCATTTCATGTTTTTAGAGTTGTTGTTCTTAAAACATTATTATTATTATTGCATAGAAATTGTCCAACAATTTGGTCTTATAATTGTACCATTGATGAAACTATTGGATTGTTAAATTGAGATTTGAGTCATAGGATATTAAAATCCTACCAATATAAACTGAAGATGTTGCTCATAATATAAGGAACGGCTCATAATGAAAAATACAGTGCGTGCTTAGCGAGAAAGAAGAAGCCCGTGCCAAGAGATGGCTAATGGTGAGATAATAGCAGCAAGAGGATGTTGCTCAGAAGAGCAAGTGATCAGATAGCATGAACTTTGGGCGAGTCGATGAGCATTGGGTTGAACAAGGCGTGAGGACTTGCATCAAGGCATGCTCGGCTGAAATGGTTACTTTCTCGGGAAAGCAAAAAGAGGTTTTGCCCAAGCAAGTGATGGAGCTGCAGAGGATGGCCAGAAGCTTGCATTGGAGGTTCGATTTCAAAACACAAGCTAAATGTTGTTCAACTCCAAGTCTCATGTTGACAAGTTCAAAAGCATCGTTGAAGGAAACCAACTGTACAAGTATTCCACTAGAATTACGATGAAAATCATAAATATACCCGCAACAACTAACCTCGTTTTGGAATTTCACCAGGATTTGAAGTCTATTTCTCAAATATAAGTTTACTAACATGAACTAACTATCCTATTGAAAAAAACCCAGAAAAGAGACAGAAAGATCTATAGGAGAGAGAGAACCAACAAGTCAAAAAAGAATAACAAATGAACATAGTTGATGCTAATCGTAAAAGTTACTACTTAAACTTCTGGTTTGCATCAATGAACACCTCCGTATAACAAATTGGGCAAGCCTAGAAAAACACAGTTTGTCAGCAGCGATTAAAGCAAAACCACTCGGACAAACAAATTCAGAATCGAGAGATTTCAGTATGAATGTTTGGTTATACCTTATTGATGCTAAGCCATTTGGTTCCGCAACCAACATGATACTTGTGTTTGCAGGGGAGAGTGATCAGACGATCTCTACGTTTATATTCCATTTGACATATTACACATCTGTTTCCAAAGTAAAACTTGTTCTGTTAATTGAAAGCCCTATTTATTTTTGCAATGTCTTTTAAAATGGGACCCATTAATATATTAAAATATAAAACTTATCCACTTCAAGACAAAATATACCGTAACATAATATTACTTCAAATATAAAAAAGGTTCACAAACAAATCACTTAAAAAAAAGTTGCTCAGAACCAGGCCTAAATAGCACCATTCAATATTTGAGCCCTTATTTCTAGGGTCCTAGGCGGTCAGCTACCCCGGATGCCCTAAGAACCGGCCAAGAGACCAGAAAATTGCAAAATAAATCCTTACATGAACTTCAAAGCTTGTTCGCACCCAAAAAAAGTGATCACAAATAAACAACTGAAGCTCAAATACGACAAACTACAATCTTACCTGTCAGATCGGTACTTTCTTCTCAAGAGAAAACAACATTTGAACTTCGAGACTGGAAGCAAGGAAATCTGCTCTTGGGAAAGTCCACGACTATGAGTTCCAACAGTCTCACCCAACTCAAGTAATTCCTGCATATATTTAAAGGAATGTGAGGAATTCATCAGTGTTTTTCAATAAAGACCATTTATCCTTCCTCGATATGCAGATGCAAGGCTGCAACTTGCCAACTTCTTAAAATTAACTAGATGCTGTTTTAATGAAACTCAAAGTCATGTCATTCATGAAAATCGATATCTCTGAAATTGTTCCATATCAAATTCTACTTCCATAATTTACCCTTTAACATCCTAAAGCTTGAATCCTGACTTTTAAGGTTCTTCACATCTATGCTAGTCATAATGGAGTTCAAATACTTCTGACAAACATTTCAAACAAGTCAACACCCCATCTCTTTGGAATAAAGATTTGGCATTGTAGTTGCAGCATTGACAAATGCTTCAAACAAATACAAGCCATTTGGTGTCTTCTTGGAAAATGAATTATTCAATGATTCTCCGATTTACAGAAGTAAATTAGAAAAACTAGATAACTCAGCTTACATATCATTCAAATTTCATACCATACGATGATATGGATGAAATGCACAAAGATGCAAAAGAGAAATGGGAAGAAAAGAGAATCACCCAACCTCATAACTCATGTTGTCTGGATCTATATTGTCTTGCCAAACAGCCTGCATTGAGAAAAACAGCAGTCAAGAAAAGATGTATAAGATACAAATTCAGCTTTCAAGGGCAATATTCATTAATTGTAGTTGTATTAGCTTGGAAGGTGGCAAGGAAAAAAGATCAAATGAAAATTCTCCCAATATTTCAATGTAGAATGAATCATGAGCTTCCACAAATTTTATGCAATGAATATTACCTTCGATAACTTTTACTAAATATCGAATATAAGTTTGCTTGATAACATATGGAGTATTAACCATCAAGAATCTAGCAGTCATACCCAGTTCTAAGTACAGACTACATACTGTGAGACAATGAATTATCTTAATGAAGAATTTTTTTTATGGATCATTATTGGCAAATTTTACCTGATAATCTTGAGAATTGTGATGACTTCTGGGACCTGAAAATTTAAGAGTAACAAATCAAGATATTGTTTCAAGAAACCAAATAATATATACAAGAATGCGAAAACCCAAAAATGAGGGCTACACTAATAACATATCAACATCAAGACTATTACAAAACAAGACTCTTAAGAGGAATGCTAAACAATGTGCATTGCATTAGGTTTGCAAAAATCACACTCAACATTGTCTGTTCAAAATTAGATGAAATATAGCGTTATTAGGTTCCAGACTGCATTCCTCAGGCAATCTCTTCCAAGGGGTACAGGTTTGGATTGTCTGTCACCTTCTCTCACCCAGATCTTGTTTTCGAGTGGGATATTGGGTTGTTGATGATAATGATGATGAGGTTCCAGATAATCAAGCCACAAAGAAGGGCAGCCTCGTCATACTTAACAGCCAGCACTAAATGATGTCTGTTCAAAATTAGATCCATAGCACAAAATCTACAATGTAGTAAGAATTATTCGAACACATAAAGTTCCGTTAATAACATATAATTTTTCAATCTCTTCTCAGAATGTGGCATAAAAAGGTGTGCCAAAAAAACACATCGAAGCACAGTCAATGTGCAAAAGATCATCCACACATGACCAAATACAAGAACAATCTTCCAAATCAAAGCACATCATCTTATAATAGAAAACACAATATCCACAACCATAAAACTCTGTAGTTTGTAGTCAAAAACCCATGTAATGTCACTGGAAATCAACAAGAATTTCAACAAATATTTCTGAGAACAAGTGGAGTGAGTAATGACATCACCATCAAAAAGTACAATCCTTCTATGCCAGAAAGAATTCAGAAACTTACAATCTCGATTGCTGGTATTTACGTGTATGTTTGACATCCTTTCTGAATGCTGATTTGAAGCAGTTGTCTGCTCACCAGAAAAAAAATCAGCAGGCCTTCGAGTGTATTCATCCATACCCACTATATGATCATAGACCTCATAAGATGGACTATTATTGTGATATTGAACAGGTCCAGGATCGGAATACCCAAATTTATAATAACCTGCGGTAACTGGTGAGTATACACTATCCTGCACCGTTCAAAAAAATACATTATTACAAGCAAAAAATGTTTTCATTTCAGAAGGAAACATACAAATATACCCAATTCAGCAAATTTACATATCAAAGAATACACAAAGATATGATATTTGTGTTTGCACCTGCATTTGTGAACCAGAAAAGATGAAATTCACATGATCATATGTAAGACCAGCAAAGAAATCCATGAAACTTCCAGCACTATTGTAAGGAGCATTGTTCCCAATATAATGAGCATCCATGTGTTGATTCCAATTCATTTGAGCAATCCTATAAATTAAGTCCACCACCAAGAACATGAGGTACTTCTAGTAGAGTCTAGTAAAGGTATGCTAATTAATTGGTATATGTCAAATAAGGAAAGATTCAAGGATCAAATGTTGACTAAATGTATGAAAACAACAACAAAATTCACCTGTATGATCCAGTTATATCAGCAAATTCAAAAGCATTGATCAATCAAATAATAACAGATTGCTCAACAATGAATCACCATTCAATACCCACCATTTAAACACCTGCATTTTAGATAACAGATAGTTAGTTGTTAGCTACAAAGATAATACACCTAGTTTTTAACCCAAATATAGAAATTTAAAGAAATATCATTAAAATAAGGGTTAAATATACCAATTCCTTGCATCATGTTTAAACCGAAAAAAATATCAAAAAACTGCCCACAACAAATGTATAGTTAAATTCAATGCTAAAATCACCCAACATTTCCTATTATAATGCGGGAAAAATCTCAAATCATCTAAAGGAATAACTATAAATTGAATCAACCCAGAATTAAAATGAGATTTGAGAAAAATTCTCCTCAAATCATATTAATCAAAAAGAATAAATCTTTAATCATTACATGCATCAAATAAAACAAAATAACACTTGGGTCAGACTTATCACAGACAATTAACAACTCCTCTAACAACACTAATCAAAAAAGATTGAAATCTTTAATAACTACAAGTTTCAAAACTAACCAACAAAAGAATGAAACTTGGATAAGAATAATCACAAGAAATTAGCACCTCTTCAATCAATCAATGTCAATCAAAAAAGATTAAATCTTTAATCAAAACAGAAAACAAAAAAGAAGGAAGTCAATCAAGAATCAAGAAGAAGTAAAATGTGGGTGTAAAAAAGAGAGAAAATTAAAAGAAAAGGAAGAGAAATACAAAGAGAAAGAACCAACATTGATAGCTTTTATTTTCTTTAAGGTTGTGACAGAATAATTTGTTTTAAGTCACTTGTGAATCTTTATTTTATCTTCCTTCGGCAATGTGGATGCTCTCAACTCTGAATTTGAAGAAAGAGAGAGGAATGATGAACTGGGTTTTACTTTTTTCTGTTGAGTGATTTTGGGTTTTGTTACTTATCCTATGAAATCTTCTGAATTTTCTTTTTATATTTGTTTATAATTTAATGATATTCATATTCTATACTCCACAATACAAATTACAAAGATTGCTTACGGGGGAAGTGATGTTGCAACTTACAACAAGAGATGGTTTGGTTGCTTAATTTTAATAATAAAAATTATTTTTTTATAGGTATTTGGTTTTAGACAAGTATACCTCCTCCTATTTACTCAAGTGTCATATTTCATTTTTCATCATTTAGTCGTATAGGTAATTAAATAAGATCACATGTAAAAGAGAAAAAATGTAGTATTTTTAAAGGGTTAATAAATGTAAAATTTTAAGTTTAGTAAAGTTAAATTGATAAAGTTAATATATTCAAAATAAAAATAAGACATTTATAATAACTTAATCAAATAAAAAAATTAGATACTGTAAGAAAGAGAGTATTAATTTAATGACATTGAAAATTCGCATGTATAAATACGATGAAAGTGTAGGTAACTCAAGATTCTAGTGCAGTGTCTATTGCAATTAAAAAAAGTTCAATCAAATAAGAAAAAAATATTTTGTGGTAGTTAAATAAAGGAAGTGGAATTAACGATTTTCATTGGAATTTATTCTCTCTAACATTAAACGATCTATAAATAATTATTAGATAAAAACACCTTTTTAAAATTATGTATAAGATTTATATAAGTATATATATTTTTTCTTATTTTATAGTAGATTTTTTCTTTCTGCATGGATGATATAAATTTATTAATTCCATATCTTTTTTAGCTAGTTAATTTTTTACTTATTTTATCTTATTTAAAGGAAAATTGTCACCCCGACATTTTAAAATGTGTAAATATGAATTATTATCAACTTAGTTATTGTGTAATAAAATCATATAATTTCAGCCTTTGGTAAGTTAGAAGTGTTTATTCGTGTCATAGAGTCAATTTTGCGTCGGGTGTTTCAAGTTAGTTTAAAATTAAGTCTTGTACCCACATTGATTTTTATATATTATTTGATACTCATTTTGAAGTCGGATTTAAATCGGAATCGATTCTAAAATCGAATAAATATCGAATCATTAGATATGTTTTAAACAACTCCTACAAATCATATTAGTATGTACTCACCAAATCTACCTGAATTTCAACCCCCAAAGGCAAAAGCCAAAACCTTCTCTATGTAAAGTTGGTTTCAGTTCATGTTCTTAAAGATGGTTATAACTTCTTGCCTAACATACAATTAAAAAACAACAAAGATTCGTACACTCGAGTTATCGTTGTTATCCTATAATTAATAATTATGCTCTATCCAGATTTCCTCACAATCACAATACTCTTTAGCATAGAATTTAAAATGCAATATATATTCCCTTCATACATATTTATATAACACTAAATATTCAACTCTAAATAATGAGAGGTGAATGAGATTCAAATTTTTAACATTTTCATCACATCGACTTTTAATAACAGGTTAAAAAATTAACTCAATTAATAACTAAGTTTTTTATTATATTTCATATATAATGTAAAATACTCTGTCTCTTTGAGTTTGTTATCATCACTAACATGTTGTAAAAAATGTCACTTTAAATAATAAGCACAGTATTATATCATTATAAAAATCTCATTTTCATAAGTAGCGTGCTTATTGAATGTTTTCAAAGTCATAAATTGGTTACTGACTTATTATTCAGAAATGACAATTAGAAGATCAATTAATATCTAAAGGATCTCAATCATACTATTTTGAGAATTGTGTTAATTATATGTACTTTATACACAGATCATAGTAGCACCTAAAGTATACAGATTGATTGATTTGTCTAGAAGTACAAATAATACCAATAATTGTCATACAACTTCCTTATTTTCTCCAACCAATATCAAAGCAGGATTAATCATGAAAGGCAAGTCATACTTTTTCAAGTACAGCAAACTGAAATTCAAGGGGGGCAACTGGGCAAGAGGTAACAAAATCATACCCAAATTGTCACATTGAAATTTGCATGCTTTCACTCTCTAATTATGAAAGGTATGGTTAAATTGAGACATGAGATACATGTTCAACGGGACGTGTTACGATTCAGGTGAAATGGCTATCTAACAAGTTCAATTGGGTTGTATCAAATAAAGTCTTATTGATTTAGGTTGGATTCCTATTTCTTTTTAATTTGACTTGATTTTTTATGCATAATATGAGGATTAAACAAATATGACTGGGGATGATAAAGGGTCAGATTTGGCTCGGATTATCTACCCTCCGATTTTGCTCCGGATAAAACATGGATTATGTTTTTCAGACCATCTCCACTCGTAGTTGGATTATGCATACTCCAACTTCGCTCCGGCTCGCCTCCGTAGGAGTTCGAATTATTATCAAGCTTAATTGTTATCGACATTATACTAACGATTCAAGAGCTTAAAAAACTAATAGAGTACTCTTTCAAATACAACTTAACAAAGAAAATACGTCCTTCAAATTATAGAATCACAATTAGAATCATATAGAACTGGACTCGAACTATATAATTGAATTCAGATCAGATTAATTTCCTCGGATCAGATCGAATTAGGGGCGAAGTCAAACTGAATTTTCATCCCTATATGTGACATGTGACGTAAAATTTTACAGAGTTAAATCATTAAAAATCTATATTGCCTAGCTGATCACGACTTTAAATAAGACCGTACCCTATTAAAGTCATCTAAAAAGATGAAAACGTTAGTTCTTTCTCCTGAATAAATTCATCAATATACAAAAATAATGGAGTATACTATTACTAAGATTAAGATGCTTTTGATATTATATTCTAGTAATACAACCAAAGTAACAAAAACAACTAACATGGAACAAATACAAGTATATATTTCTAGTGATATAATGAGTAATTAGTTTAAAAAGTTAACAAGTTTTATGTCAATTTCCAACTTGAGCATGGCTTTGCTCAACTAAGAAGCTAGAACCTCCATTGTCAACAGACCCTAATTATATAAATCAAAATATAATAAAACCTAATGCAGTCGACAAAGATAATGGTGGGCCACTATTGGTGTGCAAATGAGAGAACCTTATATGCCAACAATGGCCCCCCATTGAAGACCGAGCAATGGCTATGGCCCATAGAGAATCATGCAGTGTACTACCGTTTTCATGTCTGGCCGGCGACAACCCACAACCCGGCCCGCCAACCTTCATAGCAGGTCACAAGCGTGGCACTGTCATGATCGTAAAATCAACATAATACAAAGCGATTTGTGTTGAGAGTACGAGAAATAAATAAGATAATGTAAAGTTGACTAATAATTACTCTCTACTTTTTTTTGTGTGTTAAATTTTTCTATCCGAATTTCAGATATTGACTTTGATACTATACTAAGAGTTAAAAGACTACTAATTTTTTTTGATGGGGATAGAGACTACTAATTAAATTCCCATTACTCTATTACAAACAAAATACGTCTTAACTTAAATAGACTTAGAGTAAGTAACTAACTAACCATAACACTAGGAAGTTGTCCCACTTTCAACTCATAACCAACTACATTATTCCACTACTTAAAAGCCATTAGGGCTTCTAAAATAAAGATAACTAACTATGACTCAAATATTCAACAATTTGTGGCCGGCATGTAAGGTCAACACTCGATACGATCAGTTAAGACTATCATTTTATAGTTAATTTGGATTAAAAAATAGAAAAAAAATATTGTTGCTTGTTTCATGTCGTCACAGGTAGGGGTGTTCAAAAATATCCGTATCCGAAAACCCGATCCGAAAACCCGCTTTCCGATTTTTAAAAGCGGATAAATTACCCGGTTTCCAAAATTCGGATAAACCGGGTCGGGAACCCGGTTTTAAAACCGGGTATTCGGGTCGGATACGGATTGCGAATTTTGGAAAACCGGGTGCCCGGTATCCGGTTTTTTTTTTTTTTTAAATATAAATTTTAATAGTTTATGGAATTATGAATTTGAGGAATTGTGGTTGTATTTTAATTAACTAATGCTTGTATTTTAATAGTTTATGACTAAGTTAGTTAAGTATTTTAATATTATTTGAATTATATGTTTAAAAAATTGTTAAAAGAATTAAGAAAAAAAAAATTAAATAAATAAACAAAACCGGGTACCCGGTTTTCGACCCGGATTATACCGGGTCGGATCCGGAATACAATTTTAGCTATCTGGAAAACCGAGTCGACCCGATATCCGGTTTTGAACACCCCTGGTCACAGGTCATTGTCTTATAGCAAGTGATATAATATGGCATTAATCGTGGCCCGCTCTGACATGGTCAGCAATATATGAAATTGATATCTAAGTGTTTCAATAGCATGTGAAGATGAAAGAATCAAAAATATAAAGAAAATTATAACCAAAATAGCATGCTAAAGAATAAAGGAACTCATCATCATTTGATAAAAATTGTGATAATAATGACATAAAATTAGCTTGGAATGATGAAACCTAAGGTGCAAGTAAAGCGAAGCTTTGAATAATCTTATTTTGTTTCCAAGAAAAAAGGTGCACTCAAAGGGTGGCTCGAGTTGTAAATGGTTCCTTCAAAGTTGTTCAATCAAATGTAGGAACATAATATATAAATGGCAAGCACATGCCACGTTATTTATTTAACTACATGATTTCATCAACTGGTTTGATCAGCTGATATTAACAATAAATAGAGTAGTTTGTTTAAAACCAGCTATTCATAATAATAATTTGTTTTAACTAGCATTAAATGGTTCGACCACCCAACTATCTATTTGTGTCAAAATAATTTAAAAATGTTTAATAAGCTATTTCACCTTATACCCCTTTGAGCGTGTGTTATAGCCAAAAATAAAATTGTTCTCACTTAATCCCACCAAATTCGCCCAAAAAGCATTTGGTGAGAGAACCAAGAAAAATGGAAAAATGTATATTTTATGAAAAAGTGGGAGAAATGTGTCAATAAATTGAAAAAGTAAGTTAAACATGTAGATGAAAAGTAAAGAATAACGAACAAAGATAGAAATAGAGTAAATTTAGTGTGATGAACTATATAGAAAAGTGGGGCAAAATTTTGTAAGATAAAAAGTAAAAGCAAATTCTATCAGATGGACTATAAAATGAAATGGTAGCAAATTGTTTGGGATGGAGGGACTAACTTCACCAGCAGCATATCAATCCAAGATAGAAAATTCCCTGTAATCCTAAACAATTTTTTCAGATCAAAGGCATGAGACAGTTTCAGTTGTCCAAATTATTACAAGGAAAATCAAACTTTGTCTAAAAGCTGTAACCCATTGTGTAAACATTCACTGCAGGAGTCAGACATTCACATGAATCACCAAGGGAGTAGTAAACCACATTTCCCAACTGAAAAAAAAAAGTAACAAGCTAAAATGTTTTAGAGTCAGGCAACTAAGCGTGGTTAAAAAACTATCAAGATGCACCTAATTTTAACCCAATTGTAGTCTGGTACATTAAGGGTAAATCTTAAGCTATATGGGTAAAACTCAAACTGTATGCAACCGGTTGAGTTTGGAGGATAACATTTTTAGTAGGCCCCGAGTCTCAAATTTGCAATACATTATGTCGTATATATATATATGGCGCTAATAACCATCTTCTACTAGCTCGCCTAGGCATTACAAAGAAGGGAGGAGAGGAACCTTCTCCAAGTGGCCTCACTTTATCGGATTTGAACCCATGACCTTGACATCATAAAACAGAATTCGCACCAAGTAAACCAAAAAATACTGATTTAGTAATTTGGATGTTTAAGTGAGGTACTGGTAGTTCACTACTAAACTTGGTCCATAGCACTTGACAAACTGCATAAATTCTGTCCCCACTCGGGCCACTACTAAGCTAGGTACTCAAGAATCAGCCAATATCAAACCATCTCTTGCACAACATGAAGTGTAACACTTATTCCCAACAGCTATCAAGTGACATGATAAACAGTGGGAATTATAAATGATAAACTCCAACAATGTACTCACAATGAGCAGTCCTCGCGCTAGTTATGCAGTTGGGACGCCTTTGATATGAATGCTCAAGAAAAGAGGCCGCGCTTGATACAACAGAAAAGAGCCATTAGTTAAACAAATTACCAAGCAGATTTGATAGCTAAAATGATTAGCAACATAATGTAGCTGCTTACATTAACTACTCACTTTGTAGAAACTTGGAGATATTAACTACTCAATTTTGAGATAGAACCGAATTCTCCCCAGCAAGCATTACAATCATGCAGGACATGTAGACTGTAGTTAGCCGATGTTTCAGTAACTGCATGGATTTTTACTAGTCATTTTCAGTATGTTGTTTGTGAAAATTGTACTCCCTGAAACACATAGTAATCAGTTGAATCGAACACCGTAAATCAGGGAAAGAAAAAATTTAACTTCCAACAAGAATATGAGTAGAAGTTTAGTTGGGGCCTTGGGTAGTTTCCCTTTAAATTGATTGAATGTTTGATGACCATGCTGAAAACTGCTCATTACCAGAAAAACTGCCCTTGAGGTTCACTGGAATGTCATCGAGCATCTTCATACCTTTCGGGCCTAACAAGTACCCGTCCATTTAGCAGCTGCAGTTTAGAATATGAAATAACATAAGTAGAAATATGGGGCAAACCATATAGTTTCCTAATAAGCATAAATGAATTGTAAAGTTTATCAAAATTTGGATATTAAAGATAAATGAACCTGTGATCACAACCTGCTCAAAGAATCTGAATTGCATAAATCATAAATGTTAAACAAAAACTGTTGTCCCTGAAGTGCTTGTACTCGAAACAAATTCAATCAACTCAAGTTGTTTTGTTAATTGAACTAGGCATTCAAATATCTGTTCAGATTGAGGGTGTGACTTGTCTCTTATGGTAAATTCATGGACAACGCCATTAATTTCAATCGAGCTACATCCGGGTGTCTTCTCGACTCTTCTTTCCTTCATCATTTTCCTCACTTTCCTAGCCTTATCCCACATTTCTGCATCTCCATACATATTTGCTAACAGAACATATATTCCACTATCACCCGGATCCAACTCGAGCAATTTCCATGCAGCCTTTTCACCGAGTGTCACATTTCCATGAATACGACAAGCAAAAAACAAAGCACCCCATACAACAGCATCTGGCTCCATAGGCATACTTTTTATAACTGTTTCTGCATCTTCTAATTTGCCTGCCCTACCTAATAGGTCTACCATGGACGAATAGTGTTTCAGCTTTGGGTTAAGATTGTATTTAGAGGTCATTTCAGCAAAGTACTTACGGCCCTCGTCAACTAGACCCCCATGACAACAAGCAGCTAGTACTCCTAGGTATGTGATCTCATCAGGTACTAATCCAACATCAACCATTTTCAAAAAGTATGATAAAGCATCTTTCGCGTTACCATGAAGCGCTAAGCCTCCAATTATAGCCGTCCATGTCAATGAATTCTTCACAGGCATCTCATGGAAAACCTCAAGTGCCTTTCCAATGTTCCCACATTTAGCATACATATCAACAAGAGCTGTGCCTAACGAAACATTCAGAGAAAGCTTCTTCTTGTTAATGTACCGGTGAATCCATATTCCAATATCAAGAGCTCCTAGTTGTGAGCAAGCAGATAAGCAGTTAACCATTGTCACCTCATCAGGCGTGACATTTGCATCTTGCATTTCATGAAATAGAACCAAAGCCTCCTTACTACGGTTGGCTTGAACATAAGCTCCAATAACGGCATTCCATGGAACCACATCTTTCTCAGGCATCTCATCAAAAATCTTCCTTGCCTCATCAAGCAACCCAAATTTAGCATAACCGACAATTATCGTGGTCCAAGAGACCATGGTTTTCTTCCTCATATCTCCAAATATTCCTTGCGCAGTCTTGAAATCCCCACATTTAACATACATGTCCATCAATGCATTACAAAGTGGAACCGTCAAGTTCAATCCATTCTCCAGAACAAAACGATGAAACTCAACGCCTCGACTCAAATCCTGTAATTGTGCACACGACGAAATCAACCCAATCATAGTCACTTCATCCGGCATAACTCCCTCTACCCTCATCTCCTCATAAAGAGTCAATGCTTCCCAAGACCGCCCACAGTGTACATACCCATTGATCAAAGAATTCCAAGTAACCAAATCTCTCACACAGCTTTCATCAAACACCTTAAGTGCATCATCCAAATTACCACAATTCACTAACATATGAATTAATCCGTTATGTACAAAAACATCCGAATCAAAACCCATTCTCAACACATGTCCAAAAATTCCATAACCAATCCAATCCAACCTCAAACGAGCACAAACCTTAAAAATCAAAGGAAAAGTATAATTATCAGGAAAACATCCATCATTTTTTAACATGTCTTTATACAAGATGACAGCTTTAATAGGAATTGAACTATCTGAGTACCCTTTAATTGCAATATTCCAAGAAAAAACTTTTGGGTTATCAAGAAATCTCAAAATTTTCTCACAATAAGAAAGATCACCAGCTTCAGATATCGCACAAAAAGCAACTAATCTACTCGAAGCGAGGCCGTCTGCTATGAGTCCAGTAGTGATCATTTGTGCTTGAATTTGAATCAATTGTGAAATTGAAGTACATTTTTCAAGGATTGAAAGAAGTGGGTTAGATTTTACAAAGGAATGATTTGTGTTCCAATTGTTGGGTTTTGGTTTGTATGGTGAGAGTGAACGAGTGTGTATATATGAAAAGAAGATTGAAGATAGAGAATTTTGAAGAGGAGAGAAAAATCTCAAATTTAGAAACATTTGTTTAATCATTAGGAATTTTGTTGATGGTTTAAGGGTTTTTGATGTTTGTGTCGTTGGTGAGAATGGCGGGAATATGAAGAGGGATTCTCTTCAACCGTCAAATTGTGTCGAGTCACGAGTGCCATTTCATTCATGGGTATGGTAACTAATAATTTGCCATACAAATGACTGATCATATCATTCATTGTCAACTGAAATAACCTTAGTCTTATGATACTTCTATATTAACTATTCAAAATTTAAAAGTCGACGATCATGGTCATCAACTCAGCGTTTCGAATAAAATTAGGATTTGAAAGGAAAGGAAGTTGACAAATCATACTCGTACCCTCTCAAGGGAGAGGACAGGAGAAATGCAAGCAATCAAATTAAACCCCAAATAGTGAGAGTTTTGCAACATGAGATGAGTAGCACCAATATAACGTAGTCGAATTAAAAGTCGCACTATAAAAATCCTAAATCAAATTAAATAGTCAAATTAACATAATTAACCGTAATTAAAACACTTTTTCTTTAAATTTAAACTTCTTGTATGAACTTGTCTCATAATAAGAGAATCTTATAACTTGTTAATTGGAACCTGGAGACAGTGTCGGAATCATCAACCTTGTATCATGGGGGTACACGAGTTGCTCATAACGATTATAGAGTTCAACAAGGTTCAACATAGTGCTGAATAGAATCAACTTTAGGTTGATATGTACTCCTACAGTGTAAAAAGTTCCTCCAGGGAAGTTTTAACTAATGCAAGTATGAAACAAGTTGGAATGATATAACCTTCCAAAATATGTTAAATGGTTGATGTTGGGCTGATAACATGTATCAACCTTGATAAGCTCTTAAATTTTATGAACCCTTTATCATTTGCCTCGGAGATTATTTTGTAGCAAAAAATTGTGAAATTAGCCATGGTTCCAATTCAGAGGCCATACCCACTAGAAGGGCAAGGCAAAAACACCATACTCTTCGAGCCACAGCAAACGAGTATTGAACAGAGCTAAATTTAATACTTATGACATAAAAGAAGGCTCAGGGTATGAATTTGAAGCAGGCATAACGCTCACTAATTAAAATACCCATGACAAAAAGAACTTGACAATAAATAAGAGATGATTAGCAAGATAGCTCTATCCTTTCCATCAAATGGAAGGTAACAATAGTTTGAATTCTGAAAACAAAAATTGACCTTACGTAACTAAATTAAGAAAACTCCACGGAGCACCAAATTGCGAACGTGCTCCCTAGAACAAATCTTGAATCCGAGCAAGAATTCTCAGGGAAAACTGCGGGGTTAGTCCCTCTAAAAGTCTTTAAAACCCTACATTATTATTCAAACTTTTTCCGGTATACGAAAAACTGACCACCACAAACTCCATGCCAATTCCTCCCCACCCAAAAAATTAAATTTTCATCAACATCTACCACAGAAGCTGTTGAGGCTTCTAAATTTAAGCACCACCTGAACCGTACTTCTTTCCAAAGACAAGGACCTGGAGCTTGTCGTAACCGGCCAACACACCAGCACCGGCAACAGCACGGAGGATGTTGGCACCAGCACCCTTGAAGAGAGACTTGGCGCCCTCATTCTTGACAATCTGGGCGAAACAGTCGAAGGAACCCTTGTACTTGACAGCCTCACCAGATGTCATCATCATTCTTCTACGGACGGTATCAATTGGATAGGAAGCAAGACCAGCACCGTTGGTGATGAGCCAACCAAGAGCAAAGCTAGCAAAGAAACTATCCTGCAATTATCAATCACACACTATTTTTGAGTCGAGGTCAATATTTAATAACATACACATCAAATAGGAATCAAAGTAAAAAGTGGAAGCACACAAATTAGTATTAAAAAGCTTATCCACCATTTCCATGGAACTCAACAAAGAAAATTCTTTTTGAACTCATTACAAGAGCCAACAACAAACATAAACACAGTGCAATTTTGACCATTGCTTCCACCAAATGAGATTGTAAATGATTAGACGCAAGATACTACCAGGCAGGTTATGTGAGATCATTGAACCATAAAATTAGTAAAAACACAAACATAGCTGATCAGAAAAGAGGACTAAAGACAATACTAAAAACATAAACACTGCATGATGGTTACTAACCTGCAAACTGCCGGTCAATACAACAGGCTTGACTGAATCATACAGACCAAAGTACAACCCACGATAGACAATGATACCAACACATGAGATGTTAAATCCACGGTATAGACCAGCAAGACCATCTGAAGCCCATGTCTTGCGATAAACATCAATGAGACCATTGAATTGTCTCTCTCCTCCTCCCTTCTTGGCAGCCTTGGAGTCATTGGCAAGACGGGTACGGGCATAATCCAAGGAGTACACAAAGAACAAAGAAGAAGCACCAGCAGCACCACCAGATGCCAAGTTACCGGCAAACCACTTCCAGTAACCATCCTTCTCCTTCTTGAAGTTGAACATTCTCTTGAAGTAATCCTTGAAAGCAAAGTTCAAGGCCTGGACATGAAGTTAATAATAATGTAAGATTACTAAAAACAGGGAGAATCATCAACTAAACTAATAAAAGCATAAAATATTAAACACCTGAGTAGGGAAATAACGGATGACATTAGCAGTGTTTCCTCTCCACAAGGACATCACACCCTCATCCTTGATTGTTCTCTTGAAACAGTCACCAATACCCTTGTAGGGTTCAGAGAGACGACCAGCTTTAAGCATTTCATCTTGGTTCTGGATCAAGAGCTTAACACGCTCAATTGGGGCAGCAGCGGTCTTTGATACAGCAGCCGAAACTCCTCCCATGAGAAAATCAATAGCAAAAGCAGCAGGTCCTTTCTCAGCAGGAGCGTATGCAACAACAGGTGCAGCCATGTTGGAAGCAAAAGATAAATCTTGGGTGGCTGGGCATGCTGGGTACTGCAAAGCAGCATTAGTGTAATTACCATAGGCAAACCGTCTCTGAACCAAGGCAGAGTTTTGCATGCTTCCATAACGAGGATGAGTGATCTGTGAAAGACCACTGCTAAGCTGGCCAGCTCCGAGCTTCTGCATAACTGAGGGTTGCTTTTTCATCTCAGTCATCTCGTAAAATAATTTCCTGATGACAAATAATCATATTAGTATATACTACTATAGATTACTAGACCAGCAACACCTATTTCACAATGACGAGTTTGCTCTTCACCCATAATTCACTTGTTCCAATTCTTAATTCACAGTGAATGATAAATTGGGTACATCCTCTAGAGATTATAGCCTATAGTACATTTAAAAACAAATAACCAAAGGCCAAGTTGACTATTAATTCAAACCAAGAAACAATATATTATAGCACCCATAATATGTATGCAGCAGATGCCAGGAACTAATAAAATTTTCCAAACTTGTGACAAATAGACAAATACTATGAACAATTCACTTGACACAAGTGGTGATATACAGGAGCGGAGGCTAATTTAGTGCATTTCACCAGCCCAATATGAATGAGAAATCAATCAAATACTAGGAATAATCCTCCATCAATCCTACATGATCTTATCTTCAATTAATAAACAAAGGAAATTCTTATACCCAAGAAAAATCCACTTGATTTAAGCTGCATATGAAACAAGTTTTATTATAATGAGCAAACAACCATACCATGAATTGCACACAAAACCAAACACTTCAGCAAAACAGAAACGAAATTTAACTGTATAAACTGCTAAGAAGTTTCAAATGATACGATTAAGATTCCGGTCTAAAATTCAAATGTGAAATAAACAAAAACAAAATAGAGCCACAACAATAAACTAAAACATCACCAGATCAGAAGGTATAACATATTATTTTGTATATCGATGCTTGGTGTTCAAAAGATCGCATTAAACAAACATATGCTTCATTCTCATGTCAGTTAAAACGAGAAAGTAGAAAAGAAAAAAAAAGGGACAAATGTGAAATATATTGCCAAACATCAAACCATAAATCAGCACTAACAAAACAGATCCACGATTAAATATAACAATCAACAAAAACATCACCAGATCAGAAGGCATAACAAATCATTTTAAATTTTGATGCTTTCTGCTCAACCAAATGCACAAACCAAATATCTTTTTCATTCACACGTAGATCAAAGTGATTAGGTTAAAACAGAATAAAGGTCGACAAATATGAATGAAATTGCCAAACATCGAACCAGAAATTAACACAAACAAAAACAAATCCGGTAAAATAACACTGTATTCAACTGAAACATAACCAGATCTACGATTCAGCCAACGAAAAAACTAGATCCAAAAAATCCATCATTTTTATAAATCAAAAACACATAATGACATCAGTAAACCATTAAAATCATACCAAAAAAACTCACACGAAAATGAAAATCAATCAAAAGAAAAAATTCAACAAATCATCCACTGTTAAAACAAGCAAGCAATAAAGAATTAAAAAATAAATTTTAAAAAAAAAAAAAAACCTGCAGACGTCTCGCCGAAACTTCCGCTTTTCCAACGGAAGACAGAGAAAGTAGTAAGAGAGAAATGTGGTTCAAGGGTTTGCAGCGAAGAACAAATCGTGAGGGTTTCAAATGTTCTGGGGAGGCCTTTTTAAACTGCTTTATTGGAAACGATGTATTTATAGTACGGATTTTAGAATTATTTTTTGTAATAGATCCAATTGATTTTTTATTGATGCAACTGATTTTTAATTATTATAATTGATATTTATTGATTAAAACTGATTATTGTTGATTGTAAAATGATTTTTATTTTTACAAATTAAAACTAATTTTTACTTCGTCTAAAATAGATTTTTTGTTCAAAATTATAATTGATTTTTACTAATTTAATTTGGTTTTAAACTAGTTATAAATTGTTTTTCTATTATTTTTCATGAAATTAAAGGTAAAAAATACTACTAAATACTTATATAGTCTCATAAAATTTATCATATTTTTTTTAGTTGATCCTTTAAATTTATCTTATTTTTATTTTTTTGTGATGGCTCGCATTTTTTCTTTGATTTACTCTCACACAATCAACCTATTTTTACATCTTATTCGCACATATTTCTCACTATTTTACAATATTTATTTTTATTTTCTTATTTATAATTTGCCCATTAAATATCTATTAGCAAATTTAATGAGACGACAAAAATATTTTATTGGTGAGTTGACGCCCTTTACTCCTTTAGTCATTTATTGAATGGTGGCTACCGGCTGGTCGAAATTGATAGACGGCCAAGCATATGGGAAATAATCCTTTTGCCTTAATTTGGGCCCTAAGATAGAAGAAAGGGCAATTTTTGGAGTTTTCGTATATGATATTTTTAAAAGAGCTAGCTTTATGAAAGGTAGTCTTTTAGTGAGATGATCACAATTAATGATCATATATTTTTATATAATAATGAAATATATTATTTAATTCATATATATTTATCTTTTGGTAAGACGATCTCATATAAGTATTATTGTATTTTAAAATGGTATGAATTCTTGACTAGGGATCGTGTCATGTTGAGCAATAAGGGAGTCGCCTCATGTCGTGTGTAAAAGCAATTCTTAAATCAAAATGATTTTAGAGACATGAAATATATGAATATAATGAGCAATTGTTTAAGACTCGTAGTTTTAATTTCCTCTATTACATTTATTTTTCTACACATTTATTTCAATGGTGTTTTTTATTAAAAGTATAAAAATATAATTATTGAAGAATCCAAAATGTTAATTGCTCTGCCATCAATTTTCTTTAAAATTTAATTTAATTTTTGGAAAATGCTTCATAAGGTTCATATTTTAAACTTTGTACATGTTGTGCGATTGAGAAAGCAATGATCGAAAAACAATAACGGAAAGCAATAAAGATTCAAACAAACAATAAAGAAAATACACACCGAGAAATTAACGTGGTTTCCTATCAACGTGATAGCTACATCCACCGGTAAGTGAATAAACTTTTTACTACAAGATGAACATGAGAAGCTACAATGATGACTCTCCAAGCTTTTTCTCTCTTAGTTTTCCTCACTTTGTGTTTCATGCATCGCATACCCTAATTCTAATTACATGGAGCCTTTATATAGTATACCTCATAATAAAAAAAATTAGGGTTAAGAAAATATGAAAGAAACCAACCCAAAAACTAAATAATTGTCAAAAGAACGTGGAAAAACTAAATCTCGCACAGAACCCACTACTTCGCACCCCGCGTAGATCTACGCGCCACGCGCAAGCGCGACCCGCGTAGAACTCCGCAACATGCGCTCCAGGCTATTCCAAGACAGAAACTTCTCCGCGGGCAGCACACTTAAGTTCCATCACTTTTTTAATTCATCTCTTGATTCATCATAAAATCCGATCTAAGACTTGATTCGAATTACAAAATTCCAAGAGTACAAGACACCACAATTATACATTATGTACTATATATGAAAATTTGATAATCATTATAGGACTTATGAGCAAGTTGTTAGCGGTGAATACATCACACAACTAATCACTATATTTAATCACATTTACATTAAGATTATGATTTACATGATAAAATGAAAGCGATTTTAAATTTTACATCATTATCATCATTAACTAGTGTAAAAATACCATGATCAAGGTATGAATAGAGATGGAAGACACTAAATCATATTCATAAACAAAAACATGGTTAAAAGTCTCTGAGAAAACCTACAAAGAAAAACAAATCAAGTTGATTGTTAGGGAGTTTTGAATAAATTGACAATCTAGAATTAAAATTTGGCATATGTTTAGAAAATTTGAAAAATATGTTGACACTGTCTCTCAAATAGACAATCTCAAAATAAGAAATTTTTATTTTTATTTTTTCTTTAATTTGTAATAATTGAAATATTTAGCCTATAAATTTAAATATTTAATGTGTCTCTCGAGAAAACTGTCGCCCACAACAATTTTAATATGAAAATCTTAATTGATCATTCACGGTTGAGAAGGGCGGTGGAATTAAGTCACATGTGCATGGGCCTTACCAAGTTGCCCAGCATCTTGCATCATGTGCATTGTGCTAGTGCAACATCTTGACCGTGCAAATGCTGAGAATCTCTTCCTCCGTCCATTTATTTTTGGAGATGGAAAGATTTAAGATTTGGGACCTTTTTCAAGATTTTTTTTGGTTTTGGGATGGTCATGGGTGCAGGATTCTGTTGAATTCGCCTTAGACTTAGCCCTATTTTAAGGGTGTGTATTTTTTTTTTGAGACCTATCGGATTTAAGTCGGATCTGAGTCTAGAAAATAATTGATGGATCTGCGTCCGAATTCTAACATTGGGATCCGGACCCAGACCTAGACCCAACATCTACACCCGCCCCACAAACCCGGACTTGGACCCGGGACCCCCCAATTCCCCATTTGTTTTCTTTTCACACACACACACACATATATATATATATATATATATATATATATATATATATATATATATATTATACTCCTATATAAATTATATGCTGATTGCTATGTGTTTGTACAAGTGCTAAAACTAAATTCTTTCTTCCTTAATCTCTCAAAAGTGCCACACCAGTAAACAATCCCAGTCTCCTTGTTCCGTTGTTTATTTGTGTTTTTTTGAGTTGTTTTTTTAAGTTGATTTTTTGTTTTTCTTAAGTGATTATTCTGTTTTGCAAGTTGATTATTTTGTTATATAAATTTTGAGTTGATTATTCTGGTTTTTAAGTTAATTATTTTTTTTAAATATTTGTACAATACGTTAATAAGTCTCTTAAAAATACGAAAAATATAATGACTTATAAAAGGTTCAAATTTGACAAATCAATTAGACGTTCTTTAGACCCATTAAGAACCCTAGACCCATCAGATTCGAAGGATCTGAATCTAGGTCTGAAAATTTTAGACCCGTAGGGTCCAGATACGGGTCTAGATCTACGAGAATTTTTAAGTTAAAATATAATATATAAGATTGTTTGAGTTCAAAGCTATTTAAGTTAAAATTATAAAGTCTTTTCAATTATATGTATTATAAAACATTTTTATTGAATTAGCTAGGGCACTTAATATTTTTTTAAAATAGTCTTTATGAAAGGTATTTTTAAGTACTCACATCAATTGTATGAAAATTTGATTTTAAAGAGTTTACAAATACAAAGGCGAAGCAAAAATTCACTATAACATTTAAGATTTTATTTATTTTAGACTTTTTAAAAATTTTGATGCTTAATTTAACATTAGAGACTCTTAAATTTAAAAGTCTTATACGATCGAACATTTTATACACGCTCATAATCACTCCTTTACAATTATTAGTTAATATACCAATATAAACTATTTGTTAATTTAAAAAAATGCTAATAATTGATTGTCAAAGTTTTTTTTTTTAAGGGTTAGTTGGGACTTGAGTTGAATTCAAATCATATTTGATATTTTCCATTAAGTTGATTGTAATTTTCAAAATTGTTTTCGTTTCGATTTTAATCTTTATAAGGCAGCTAAAGTTACACGTTTTCAATTTTGCAACTCTTCCGGTCTTATATACTTCTAGACTTCTAGTACTAGTCTATGTACGCATGTAACGCATCTTTTCTCCCGATTCATCTATAGGTATGGAAGCTTCTTAAAATTAATAGGAGAGTTATACATTTTTTCAAGGAAAAATTAACGTGAACGCATGAATAAGATAATTTTTTGTTAATTTTTCTACAATAATATCAACTTTTGATTAATCATAAATAATACCAACTTAAAGAGGTGTTTTCCTTAAAAATCCCTAAATGTAAAAAATCAAACTATAGGTGATTATAAGACAAAAAAATTAATATATTAGTTAATAAATTAAAGTTAGTATTATTCTAGGAAAATACCCCTCTAAGTTGGTATTATTCATGGTTAATCAATATTTGATATTATTGTAGAAAAAATAACAAAAAGTCGTACTCCCTCCTATTCAGCCTAATTGTCCCATTTATTTTTGGACACTATTCACTTATCACTCTTAATTTGTATTTTACTCTTAATCTATAAGTTAAACCATAGTCATGTGGAATCTTATTTGATTCGTCTCAATACAAGGATTATTAATATCTAACTTTTTATAATTTTAATTAAAAATAATTTAAGATATTAAGGGTTAAAATGTTATCTCGACAAGTATGAAAAACTAAACGAGACAATTAAATTGAATAGGAGAGAGTATTATTTACGGTCCTTTTTCAAAGTTCATAAACTTTAGAGAAACTCACCATTTGACTCTATTAAAATGAAATTAACTAGATACAAGCTAAAAGCCTAAAACCTGAATTTGCTCCGCTCTCAAAAAAGGTTGAAATTTCAATAATTTTGAATTCCAAGATAAATAATGTTTTTTTAGGAATAAATACCAAAATAATAAAAAAATTTTACTGATTTTTTCTACAATTACTCAAAAGGTTAGTTTGTGATTTTAACTTTTAATTTTTATTAATTTTGATTTTTTATTTATTTATTTTTTGACAATTAACCTGCAAAAACATGTCACTATTTAGGATTATTCATAGTTGATCAAAAGTTGTAAATATTGTAAGAAAAATCAATAAAAAAATTACATTATTCTGAATAATTATTCCTTTTTTATTAAACTTGAAGCACGCTAAGTCAAAAGTCAATTAGTTTGATCGTGTAATATGTAGTAGTTTGGCTTTTAAATTCAACCACCACAATCATATAATTTTAACTATTTTAATAGGAGATTTAAGGCAGTCATTTTTTTGACTGATAAAAAAATTAAATTATAAATAAATAATAAAAAATAGCAAATGACGTCTTTAAAAAAATTATATTTTGACATGAATTAATAACTATTTTAAATAATCACCAATAATTTAAAGCTTAATATAAATATTTAAAAAAAATTCATTCCATTGATTTATTATGAAAGTCAACCAGTAGAATCATCCTTAAATTGAAGTTGAAGTATTAAAACTGACTTTACGAAAAGTAAAACCTTGTAACATTTGAATAAGAAATTAGAAATGAAAGCCAGATTTAAAAAAGAAATAGCAAATCAATGAAAAAGTCGACAAATTATGACCTTTTGGTGTCTGGTTGTGTTATTCTGACCTCAATAAAAACAATGCACAAAGCCATTTTAAGATGACTGCTGAGCAGTCAGCTTTGCATTTGCATAAACATCAGCAACTGTCTATTTACCTATTGACTTGTGCAACTCACAGGGGCCAAATGTCCTAAGTTACTCTTTTTGACGTGAAGACCGTCGAACTTGCAAGGAGGCCGGGCGTTTAGGTTGACTAATTTCTAGGTCCGGAACATAGTGCAAAAAGTCGAATGTGGGTCAGTGCGGATGGTTTTGTGGTTATCGGGGCCTATATATGATTGTGATGACTTCAAAAACATTTAAAATGGGATTGCAATATATGGAAGCAATCAATATCTTGCCCTGTTGTTTAGAGACACGGAGAGACATCAGGAACAATAGCAACTGTCATTCCAAACTGAATTTAGAAAAAGTATACATTAGTTGAATACAAGTCTACTTGTCTAATGACATGCACAGGGTGCCAAATGGCCTAAATACTTTTTCACGAAGACCGAGTCAAACCATAGTCAATTGTCACGTGATTCACTAATCTCCTTGTGAATCGTGATCACGAATCAAAAAAGTGAATTATGATCGGTTTTGGGCTATTTTAGGGTCATGTTGAGCAAATCGCGAATTCAAAAAGCAAATTGACCGGCAAATTATGTTACATTGAGTAAAAACGGTGATAAGGGTTGAGGCACTATCCGAAATCTCATGGGGTAAGAGAGGAGGAAGGAAAGTTCAATTTTCGCTAATAGTTAGGCTCAAGACCTAGTGCGAAATCTCAAATGTGGGTCAATGCGAATGGTTTTGCTGTTATTGCGGCCTTTACGCGATCGTGGTAACCTCATAAACCTTTACAATGCAGTTGTAATGTAGTGATAGAACCTATATTTTTGCACTATGATCCGGAAAAATGGATAAAAGATCAAAACAAATTTCAAAATGCATAGGATAGGACTGCTCACATTGAACTCAAATATAGAGAATGACCCCTTTTCCGAGTCTCGCCGTCTAGGTTAGATAATACGATCAAAAGAAAGTACAACACCTCACCAATCAAAATCCCAGAATAACACAATACACATCGAGTATACGAAAGAGCCACAAAATCGTGTATCAATGATATGCATGCCATGAATGAGGTAAGACACTAGAAGATCAAGAAATCACATCGCCAAAATGCTCAAGATTAATATGTGCAAGTAGTGTGTGTTTATGTATGCCATTACATGAGTAATTTGAGGAACAAAATCTATCAATTCCAATTTACATGTGTGATGAGCATTCTTTAAAGAAGGGTGGCAAAATAAGAGGAAGGCTTTATGTTATGCAAGGAATGAACAAAAGGGTATCAATGAGGCTTTCCGATATTTACAAATTGAGCAACAAAATAGTAAATTATGCATAAATTAATAAGTATTCAATTGAGATTTGGCTTATTGAGCAAGAAAATCAACAATTTTTCAGAAAAATCAAAACAAGGTATCCAACAGCATTAGCTAAATCCAACAAGCAATCTCGGCCAAAGAATTGTTGCTCATCAGGAAAGTAATTACTAGGCAAAGACAGATGAATCCAGGATATTTATAGTGATAAGTCATAAATGGTAACATAACCAACTTTACATCCAGATGGGAGAATATACAAGAGTTTAAAAAGTGGAATAGGCTTAAAAAATCGGCCTAAGCAAAAATCGGAAAAACATATGCTAGTTCCACAATTTTCTCGTTTTTTCCTAGAAAACAACATATAAAAGTTTCAAAAAGATAAAAATTGAACAGCAATGCACATAATCATCATCATGGATCAAGCTATGTTTTGTATCATGTCAGATAGCATACATACACTGTCATAAAAAAGGAACTGACTTACTGACTTTAGCTGCCACATATTCCTATTTGGTTTTATCTTAAATCTTACCCATGAAGCCTTTCAATGGTATGGGAAGATGGATTCAATAACGATTCTGGGTTTTGCAAACCTGACACTATTTCCTTCTGCTTAAGCAGCATAACCATCCGATCATTCTCTAATTTCATCCTTTCATTCTCAAGCCTCAGTCTCTCGAGTTCTCTGTCTTTCTTGCTGCGAAATCGTAACCACTTAAGCCTCTCTTTCTCCAGGTTAAGTGTCTCAGCCTGCAACCTGACCTTCTGTACTTCAGTTTGCCACAGTTGATGCTGAATCCATGCTCTTCGTTCTGCTGGTGACTTTGGGACATCTTGATACATTGACTCCGGCTCCCTTCTATTGCTGTCCTGCCTGCTAGGGAACAATGAGAAGTTAGAGTTGCCTCCATTCATGTTGATTCTAGCAGATGTTCCCTCCATCCTCCCAGGTTTGGTTTCGTTATCGTTCTCGTTGTCTTCAAATGAGTCATCACTCTCTGATTCATCATTTTCATCGCCTTCTTGTGCCTCGGAAATGTTGTTTTCATTCTCTTGAGGGGCTAGAGGCAATAAATGAGCTTGTAGATCAATGTCGTGGCAGTCGGGTATTCTTTGGCCGTTATGGAAAGCACACATTTCCCTATAAAACAAATGTTTCGAGTTCAATATCTTTTTAACCTCATTTTTCGCCTTTTCTGTCAAGTGCGGCATGGAGTCCATTAAAGACGGAGTTTCCACCACTTGGCAACTAGTTCCCCTACCAAGAATGTCATTCAACTTCTTGTACCTTTTATTCAAGTCATTGAACTTGTCCTCACATTGTTGGGGAGACACACAACAACCGTTGCTAATCATTATCTTCGAAACCATCTTCCACTTTCCTTTTTTCTGCAACATCCCAGCTTTCCTCTTCAACCCATCCTTAGCTTCAAACATACCATCATCACCAACAGAAGCAACAACTGCTATTAAAAGCCTGACCGCGTTATCAGTCCACTTCATCCGTTGCCAAGGAGATTCCTTTCTATCCTTAATAAAATTACAATTCTCACCATTCATATCCTCCGTAAAACTAGGCTCCTCATCCTCGCTTGTCGTATGATTACTAGGCGAACATCCTAGAGATATTCCCTTCCCCTTACCAAAATCCATAGACATCCCCTTCAATGATAACCCCTTTGCCTCTAGAAACCCTAATGAGTGCTCATTTTCAATACCACTCATCATGTTTATGGGATTTAACTCCAAAGATTCATGAGTCATCAATGAATGACCCATATGACCTTGTTGGAGCTTATCTACTGACATTTCCATGTCTAGTAATCGATTTGATCCGGATAAAAACCCACCTCCTAAACTTGACCTATCCATTTCAATATCAACACCTAAAGCTCAAATTTACAAATCCAATAAACCAAAAAAATCACTTTAAGTTAAACAGTACTAATTCAAATTATTCCCCAGACAGCAAACCCTCTCATCATTCCTAAGCAAAAAGAAACAAAAAAAGAAACACCCAGAAATTTAGATGCCATAAAGTAGAGTAAAACCCACAAAGATAACTACTTTATTTCCGAAATTCCAGCCTAGGGTTTACACAACATCACAGGTTACAGAGCAAACCAGCACAAAAAATAGATCAAATTAATATGGGATTTTCACATTTAAACTCAGTGTAATGAGTATAAAGCAATCAACAACAGTTAAATCCAAGATGGAAACTTTAGTGCAACAGAATCAAAAGGGGGAAAAAGGATTAAAGTGCAAATATTTAACAAGTTTGAGAAAGAAAATTAATATGTTTTAATGATAATAAGCAAGTTTTAACTTACAAAAATCATCCTTTTTCAGTGAAGGATTCTGATTTGAAGGAGAGACAAAAAGGGGGAGAGAAACATGCAGTGGAGATCAATTACAGGGGGAAAACGGAAGTTGGGAACTGGGGTATTGCTGGTATTCCACAAAATTTGGATGCAAAGTGGACACTGGACAGCACCTGGACAGGAAGCGGGGCAGGCAACCCATGAAAATCCGGACTAACCGGAGTATCCATGAAAAAAGTGGATAGCTTTTTGTTTTTTTGAGGATAGCTCAAGTACAAATAGGTGAACATTGTATTGAAAAAAAAAAGAAAAAAAATAATAAACACCTATATTTTATGGGAAAGTGTAGAAATATTATATGGATAAAATTAAAAGATAATTTAAATATGTAGATGAAAATTAAATAAAAGTGTACTTCATAATTAAATATAGAAATTAAACAAATTTGATTGGATAAATAAAAAGAAAGTGAGCGAAATAATAGCATATATTATTATATCAACTATCAATTGATTTGATGTTTTGTATGCTAAACATGCATATTTTACATATGGAACTTATATATTTCCTTTATTTCACTATACTTGTTATATTTGAGTTTTTACGTAATTTAATGTGTTATTTTGATTATTTATATTTTGAACTATGCACATTTAAAAATTATAATAATTAATATTATGAAAGTATGTAATTAGACGATTCAAACAAGATCACACGTGATTATATCTTTTTTTATACATTAGCTGCAATATATAAAATAAGCTTGAATGATAAATAGTGTCAAAAGGTGTTATATAGCGAGTATTTCAGTACATAACGAAGGAGGTGCTTATTAGCATTTTCCCTAAAAAGAACTTTATATACTTATGGTGTTAAACGTTACAAATTAGGTGTTAAAGGTTACAACTAGGCCTGTACAACGGGCTAGATCCTCATTGGGGTCTTTGATCCAGCCCTTTAATTTAAGGGTTGTATATAGGGGAGGGTTAAAAAAGGGTTGGGCTTATAAAAATTAAAAGATAAGGATTGGATAAGGATTTAAAAAGGGTTGTAAAATGGGCCTTGATCCAAACATTTTTTCCAGACTTTCCATTGTAAGGCCTTATCACTTCAAAATCATCAACCCTAGAAGTAAAAGAATATGAAAAAACAGCTTGAAATTATCAACCCTAAGTTTCAAAATCAATCTCTGGTACTTTAATCTTGCATCAGAAGTTCTTCAAAATCATCAACCCTAATTTTTCAGGTGTGTTTTCTCTCTTTATCTGTTCGAAATTATCTTTTCGAAATTATCTGTTCGAAATCTGGCTCTGTTGTTGTTCGATGTGATGCAGCAGGTGGCAGGGTGAGGTTTATCAAATCTTACTTGTTTCTTAGTACCTGTTTTATGCCCATACATCAAATTTTCTTCTATTTGTAGTTGTTCTTCTTCCATGAATTGGAATTTTAAATTGTGCGTCTTTTTGTATGTTGTTTTTAAAAATTGGGTTTGGGATTTTTGAAATGTTGGAAAATTATTTATCTTTTGAGCTTATTTTTATTTGATAGTTTCTCGATTGAATGCGTGTAAGTTGAAGTTTTATCCTTTTTGTTATGACATATTTGGGTTACTACCATTAAAGTTAAAATGGAGGTGACTTTCTGAGAAAAACAAGCTGACTATTTTTTCTGTCTATCCTTTTTCAATAAGGGATAATTACTTTTTTAAGTTACCAGGAGATAATTACTTTTTTGAGTTACTAGGAATAATATAACCTTTGTACTCAAAATTTCAATTAACATATATGATTTCACGATTGCAGAATAAACAATCCAAGATCCCATTAATGATAAATGGAAAGCGAGGCTACTACATCATCTAGAGTGGAGCTTAGAGTAGAGCCGGAGCAAGATGGTTATAATGAATATGCACCCCGAAATAAGCGGAAGAAGAATTTATCTAAGGTATGGCTAGAGTATAATGAAGAAGTAAATGACAATGGTGTGGGAGTCGCAAATTGTAGGCATTGCAAAATTAATTTGGTTTGTGGCTCATCTAAAGGGACATCACATTTAAAACGTCATTTGTTACAATATTCTCCGAAAAGACCTAATGGACCGATTGGGGAGGTATTAATTAATGATAATAATGATATAAGGGAATTTGTGTTTGATATGAAAGAACGTAGAGTAGAAATTTTGAATTGTATTGTTGAAGGAGCTCACTTATTTTCAACTGTGGAAGAAAATGGTTTTAAAAGAAGGATGACTAGAGCTAATCCTCAATTTGAGTCATTTTGCCGAACTACTATTACTATTGATTTTTTTTCAGAATATTATTGTTATAGGGAAAAATTGCAATGCATGTTGGTAAATACTCCTGGACTTATTAGTTTAACAACGGATTTGTCGGATTCGAAACATAGTTGGCAACATTATATGTGTATTACAGCTCATTTTATTGACAAGAATTGGAAGTTACCGAAAACAATTCCTTAGGTATCGAGCCATTTCTCCTCCATATGATGCTGAAAAAATTTTTGATGAAATATTTATGTTTTTAAATCTATAGAAAATTGATCATAAAATTCTTAGTTTGACTGTTGATAATGCTACACACAATGATGCTATGATATCTAGTTTAAAAGCTAGATTTTCAATGAGAGGGATGTTGGCTTTTGGTGGATCATTGTTTCATGTAAGATATTGTGCACATGTGATTAATTTGATTGTCCAAATTGGATTAGAGCCTCTAGGAGATGTTTTGGAAAATGTTCGAAAATTGGTCAAAAAGATTTCAAAATCATCTAACTTAAGTAAAATCTTTTTTGAGATTGCTCGAAAAAAACTTTCATCTTGATGTGAAGAGGAAACTTAATATTGACATGAAAGTTCGTTGGAATTCAACCTTTAAGATGATTGATAAGGCTTTATTTTATAAGGATGTTCTTATTCATTTAGGGTTAAAATATGCTTCTATCAAGATTAATGTGCCATTAGATAGCAAATGGGAAAAATTAGTAGCTATTCACAAGTTTTTGAAAATATTTTACGACGTGACATGCATGTTTTCAGCTGTTAAAACCCCAACATCAAATTTGTATTTCAAGGGAGCTTGGTTAATTCATTGTCATTTACTTAGGACAAAAAATGGCCCCCCATGCATTCTTGTCATCTATTGTGGATCCAATGTTAATAAAATTTGACAAGTATTGGAAGGAATACAATTTGCAGTTGTCTTGTGCGGCTATATTGGATCCTCGATTTAAGTTGAAATTTGTAGAGTTTTGTTTAGTTAAAGTGTTTGGGGAAGAGGAATGTATGGTCCGAGTTACTAAAGTATTAGATGCTTTGAGATCATTATTTGAGACTTATAAGTTACGGGCTTCCACTTCTCCTGTAGTTCCTACCCCTTCTTTAGATAGTGGATTTGATAATTTACTTGATGGTTATGAAAGTTAATCTCCACTATCTTGCAATACTAGAGCTAGAAAATCACAGTTGCACTCATATCTTGAAGAGGATCAACTTAATGTCAATATGGATTTAGATGTGTTGGAACATTGGCAACAAAGTGCAAAAAGATATCCAGAGTTGGCGGACCTGAAAGCGAGCTGTTTAGAACTACTACACTGCAAATTTTGTTTTTATTGTTTGAATTTTTTAGATAATCAAAGTTTGAAATAGAATTAGTATTCTAAATGCTTTGCTGACTTGTTCAATCCACTTTTGAGAATGATTAGCAAACAATCTAATTGTTGTAAATGGAATGGTGTAAGTTGTAGTAACCAAACAGGTCATGTTATTAGGCTTGATCTCCATGGCCATGTAAGTCCTGAATATAACAAAAACTTTTAGTGTCTTCAAGGTATCATAGATGATTCTCTTGCTGATTTAAAGCGAGCAGTTTAAAATTGTTGGAATATGAAGAGATGATCAAATGCAACAAGAGGGGGGTGAATTGTTGTGTATTGAGTTGTACTACGTTTTTGCTCTAACTTGCGGAATTTTAACAAACAAAATAAAACTTAAACTTAAGAAGCAAGAGATAAAAAGGAGACAAAGATTTTACGTGGAAACCTTCTTGGCCTAATAAGAAGGAAAAACCACGACCCCCCGGGATTTCAAAATTCTCACTATGTTTTAGGCAATCAATTACAATTACATAAAACAGTTTGCTTCACTCGAAGCTTCTCTACTCTAGGCCTAATTCTCTTTCTCTATTCTCCCTTTCTATTTCTCTTCTCACGTTTCTCTTCTCTTATACCCTTAGACTTCCCACAAGTCTAATTACAACAGATCACTCATTAACCCTTACAAGGCCAATTCTCAAGAGATTAAAAATTAAAATAATTACTTAAGAAAAATATATTAAATTAATTGGCATTGGAAAACTGAAAATATTTTTCTTAAGATGATCTCCCTTTTATGGACACTCTTGGATCCTCTTGGATGGATTTTGGTTCGAGCAAAGTCTCTTCTATTTATAGTGGGAACAACCAGCAGTTTCCTCAGACATAACGTCCACTATCTCACACATACCTCCCACTACCCCCACGTTCTCAAAACAAAAGGTGGTGGAATTATGAAAGCGTCCGGCTGTTATTTGCTCAAAGAAAAATCAGTTTCCTTAATGCTAAAAATAGCATAGGAGTTAAAAACATAAGATCCTAATAGGAGTTAAAAACATAAGATCCTAAAAAATAGGAGATCTAAATCTAATTAAGAAAAAGTCTTGGGCTATTTTTAGAAAACCTAAAAATAGATTAGCCAATTAACTTACTAATTAATTTAAGCAATTAAATTAATTCTAACCCATTACATCAACTTAAAAACAGAAAATAATTAATTCGCAATTTTTCAGTCGATGCTATTCTTCAGACCTGCTATGTAGGAACAACGTACTGTCTCCAGCTTCAACTTCAGTCAGAATGTTCATTTTAGGAACAGTAGACTGTACGTCTATTTTGAACATTATAACATTTATCTAACATCTTGGACATATTAAGACATGTACATCTTCCACGAACCAAGTCATAGGCTTCATCAACGATTCAAACTAAATCGGATATATACCTACAAAACAATCTCTAAAAATATGTTTGTTTATCTAAAAGTGAAGTCATCATCAAAACCTTAAGAGGCCAACAAATTCCCCCTTTTTGATGAGGACAAACTTTATAAACAAACTTAAGTAAAATAGAGTAAAACAAAATTCTTAGAGCATACTAGAGATTAAAGCAACTCTAAATAACTTAGCAAATCAACTCGTTAAAATATAATTTACCAAGCATTCACAATAAAACAATTTACTCCATAATATCAACTATGTTTAAAAATTTTCAAAATTAATTAATCTAAAACTTAAATGAAATAAACTAAATTAATTAAACTTACATAATAAAACTAACATAATAAAACTAACACAAATTATTAAGTATTTTCAACCAAAAACTACTTGAAAACAAATTCACAGAAACAAGTAAATATCCATCAACTTGAAAACACAATTTGAAAACACAGTACACAGATGATCATTAAGTTAGCATAATAAATCAACCATAAATCAACCATAAGAAACAATATAAATCAACCAAGATATGTTACTGTGTATTCACTGCTCTTCTTAAGTTTGTGCATAATCTTCCCCCTTTTGTCATCAATCAAAAAGAATTAGTGGTTATCAAACCTCAGCACAAACCATATAGATTTGTCAGTGATGAAAACAAGAGACAGTAATAAAAGTAAGTGCCATGAATAAAAATCAAACCTGCATATAGTCAATTGTCACAGACCATTAATAAAAGCAAGGAAAGAAAAGTAGCAAATGTTCAACATTACAACAACAATGTACCCCAGATGGTACAAAGTAAAAGGTGAAATTGTTTGTGAAATGTAACAGCCAATCAAATCTTAAAAAACATATGGGAAGAAGGTCTAGGATATGTTAAGAATGAAAAAAGGAAAAAGGTATATGTAGATCTCCCTAGTAGTAAAATCTTTGTCTCCTTTATTATTTTTCTTTTCGTTTTTGAGTTTAAGTTTTGTTCTTTACTTGATACAATTCCGCAAAAATTAGAGGCAAAAATCTTAAACCTACTACACAACAATTCACCCCCCCCTCTTGTTGCATTCGATCATCCATTAGCATTCCTACAATTGGTATCAGAGCCCTATTCCTCATTTAATCAGGAAACCCTGAGAGCAGTATCCTGTTCCCACAGAGATGTTAAAGATGAACGAGCGCATGGAAGAGGGGTACTCCACACAAAGGCCACCCATGTTCGATGGGAAATTCTATACTTACTGGAAAAATAGAATGGAAATCTTCATAAAGGCCGAAAACTATCAAGTTTGGAGAGTCATTGAAATTGGAGACTTTGAGGTGACGACCATCAACTCCAACAATGAAGCTGTTCCAAAACCAATCACTGAATATGAAAAAGAAGATTTTCAAAAGATGGAGATGAACGCTCTTGCTATCAAGTTACTTCACTGTGGGCTTGGTCCAAATGAGCACAATCGTATTATGGGTTGCAAAACCGCTAAGCAGATTTGGGACCTGCTAGAAGTTACCCATGAAGGTACTAGTGAAGTAAAGCGATCCAAGATTGACTTGCTAATGTCCAAATATGAAAGATTCGTCATGGAACCGAGGGAAAACATTCAAGAGATGTTCACTAGGTTCACAAATATTACGAATGAATTAGTCTCTCTTGGTAGAATCATTCCCGTTGATGAACAAGTTAGGAAAATACTTAGGAGTCTTCCTCAAGACGAACGCTGGAGAGCTAAGGTCACAGCCATCCAGGAGTCCAAAGATTTCACCAAGTTTAATTTGGAAGAGTTGGCTGGTTCCCTCATGACTCATGAATTGCATTTGGGAACAGCTGACAGTTCCCGAAACAAAGGACTGGCTCTGGCAGCAGATGATAGTGAAGAGTCAGACGCTGGTGAAGAGGAAGCTGCTATGTTGGCACGTAAATTCAAAAAATTCTTCAGGAACAGCAGATATAGAAATCAAAGAAACAACAAAGAAAAAGGAACTGCTAACTTGAAGACAAATTTTGAATGCCACAAGTGTGGGAGCACTGATCACTTCATCAAGGATTGCCCTCAATGGAAAAATGAGAAGGGCAAGGGAAAAGCAAGAGAAGTTGGAAAACAATATAAGAAGGGAAACTTCAAAACTGATTTTAGAAAGGCAATGATCGCAGCTTGGGGTGATATGGAGAGCGAGGCTGAGACAGAAGCTCCAGTGGAAGAAGAAACAGCAAACCTATGTCTCATGGCATCTCATGAAGAGTCTAAGGAAAAAGAGGTAATGTCTTCTAGTCCATCTCCTAAACAATTGTCTAACCTAAGTAAGAATAACTTAATCAAATTGCTGTTAGAGACACAAGAAAAGTTGAATGAAAAAACAGCTAAGTGTCTCCAAATTGAGAAAAACCTTAACTTAAGTAAAGATCATATCTCATACCTAAATTCCTTTAGGATCGATGTGCAAAGTAGATTTTTTGATTTGTTAGATAAGAATATCATTTTAAAAGAACAATTGGAGAAATTAAAACAGGATTTCATTATTCTTAACATTGAATTAAATCAAAACAAATTGCTAGGATTAAAATTGGTTGAAAATGATAAAACCACTCATGTGTTTAGCACGGAATTTCAAGAAATAAAATTAAAATTAGAATCATATGAAAAAGAAAATAAGTTTCTAAAAGATCAAATTAACTTAAGAGGAAAAGGGAAAATCAATGAAATTTCCAAATGGATTCTAAATGCTAAAACCAAGAGTAAAGAAGGTCTAGTATATGTTAAGAATGAAAAAAGGAAAAAGGTATATGTAGATCTCCCTAGTAGTAAAATCTTTGTCTCCTTTATTATTTTTCTTTTCGTTTTTGAGTTTAAGTTTTGTTCTTTACTTGATACAATTCCGCAAAAATTAGAGGCAAAAATCTTAAACCTACTACGCAACAATTCACCCCCCTCTTGTTGCATTCGATCATCCATTAGCATTCCTACAAAAATTATGTTGTTTGCGGGCCGGCCGGGCCGAGCCTGATGGGCCCGACCCATTTAAAGCCCGTTTCTTATTTTGTAAGGTCCGACCCGACCCTTATTTGGCCTATTGCACAGGTTTAGTTACAACTTACAAGAAAATTATAAGGATGATATACAACCCAGAATTTGGCCCAAGGTCCTATCGTCCTGAAATGTGGCAAAACCAATTTTTAGGTGATAACACTTACTCTTGAGACCACCTTAGGAGGGAGGAACCCTAGCTACTCCCCTAAGCAGAAGAAAGAAAAATCAGGAAAGATTTCTTCAGAGGTCCCAGCTCCCTTAGAGTGACGTCAGGACCTTCTGCAAGGCCAAAACAATCATACGTGAAGGCCTCAGGGTGACACGACCCACAGGCCATAGGAGTGATAAACCAACACTGGGAAGATCATATGCAAAGACAAAGTACCAGCATCTTGGGAAGGCTATAGAAGTCACGGTGACATGTCAAGTAATAGATGTAGTCACGTGATAATAAAAGTTGTCATACTTATATAAGGTAAGGCACCACTACCTACCTTGTATTATATTATTCCATTCATCACTAAAGGACAAAAAGACAGTTGTAAAATGGGAATCAACCAATTACTGAGCTCCACATAAGCTTTGAGAAAATTCTACACCTTTTTGGTGATCCCAAGAAAGATTCCATAAAGGTAAAATGTTTGATATGCCATTAGCGTTTTAGAAACCTCTCTCCATACCTACTGCTATAAATATACAGTTGCATGCACTATCATGGTACGTTAACTCTTAGCATTTTGAGCATTTGTAAGCATTCAAGCAATCTTAAGCTATTATTGCGTTCTTCTACAAAGGATCTCATATCCACAAATAGCTCTAATTCTTTTTCTCTAGAGCTAATGGCCACTGTGCACTCTAAGAGAAAAGCTAATCATCCTTTCCTAAACGCTTACTGACTTAATCATCAGAGGAAGTTCCCCAGAGCAACTCTCTTCGGCCCTCGTTTGTTCACCTGTGCAAGATAAAGTTCAAGACGTTCTAAATAGAAATTCGAACCTTACCAGCAGTTTATAAACCGTTGTGGACTTAAAAATACATTCTTGATATCGCTATTGAGAGTGTTGATTGTTCAGTTTCTAATAGGAACATGTACAGTTCAAAATTTGTCCCTTTTGTATGTGTCAAGATTAGGGACCCTAATTTAGAACATAATTGGGAAAAGATTAGTTGATAATTCAGGCTCAAGAAATTAGTGCTTGATTCAGGAAATGAAAATAATTACTTAACAGGGAGGAACACCAAAGAGAGACAAAAGGACGGTGCATTAATTAAAAGTTATCTTATAAGTACGTTTACATTACATAGGACACTCAAGTTGTAATGCCAAGAGGCTACTTTTCCGGCAGTGAGACGCGTGTCAGCCCCTAATGAAGGCAGGGGCGGTTCTTGGCCGGTTCAAGGTGCCCAACCGCCTAGAGCCCTCAAAATAAAGGGGCCTTTTAATGCTGTAATATTTTTCAGTTATACTCCATAGACCATAGCACAGTTGGTAAATAGTTTATCTTTTGCTAGATAAAAGCAATTCGAAACCTGAGAAATACATATGCTTCAATTTTTCTATAAACATCACTTCACTTTCTCAATTTCCATATAAGTATTACTTCTATTATTTATTATCAAGACCTACTAGCTACTAGGCTACTACTTAATAGCTAATGCTAATAAAGTACACACCTACACTTCACTTTTTTCAAACAACACTCAACCTCTTTTAATATATCTTTTATTATTATTCTTTTCTTTTCCAATGCCATCACATTACTTGTATAGTACTACTACTCAAGTCTCAGCCAAGATACCCCTCTTCATCTTCTTCATCCTTCAAACTTTCATAATCCATTAAGTGTTTTTGCCAAATCTCTAAATTTTTTATCCGTTAGAAGTAAAAAACTGGCTTTCTAAATTCCTACAAACATTGAATTAAAGTTTATACCATTAAGAATCGAAAGTAGAGATCTGCATCTTATATATTCATCAAAAAGAAAAAATAAAAAGGAAAAAAGGGAAGGATTATTAAGGCGTTCAGGGGCGGATTTGAAGAAAGATCTACGAAGGATTTGAAGATTGTGTTATAAATATAATTGAAAATTTAATTTTGTCTCCTTTGGCTTTTATTTTTCAAATTTTAAGTCATTATTACTTCTAATTATCTGTAAATTTTATTTTAATTTTATGATGAATTTTTATGATAATTTTTATTTTTCAAATTTCTGACACAATATTGGTTAATGTTATGATAAATTTTTTTGATAATTAGTGGCATGTAAAGAGAGCATCACTTTTTATGATGAATTTTTTTATGATGAACTTTATAATAATTTTTTTATGATAAATTTCCTGACACAATGTTATAGATGAATTTGTTTCAAGAGATGTAAAGAGAGCATCACTTTTAAAGTGATTTATTTGAAATTTTTTAATGTTTTGATTAATATTAATGTAATTTAACTAGTTTGTATGTTAAGTATTTTGTCAAATTAAAGAAGTGTTTTATATTAAGTTAATAAAGGGCCTTATTTCCAAAAGTTGACAGGGTCTCCGTAATTTTTGATCCGCCCCTGAATGAAGGCAGCTTTAATTAGAGCATTAAATGCATCGCTGAGAGACCAATGAGAATTTGACACATTAATATTTGTAGTTATATTTAAAAGACGATATTTTTGGAATTGCTGAAGATATCTATTGAGGGTATTTGAGACATTCCTTGACAGTTCAATGATGAATTATAAATACTCCAATTCAAGCCATAAATGAAGTAACTAATTCTTAACAGAAATACAATTTACTCAAGAATAAGAATCACAATTTATTACTAGTGCATTGAAGAAGAACTAAATTTATTTCATTGATCTTCAAAAGACAATTGGAAATACACAAGAATATTTATTGAATAAGACAAGGTGTTATTTATTAAATTCATACATTAAAACCTCACGCTAAAAACACACTGAGCAAATATCCACCAAGGTTGCCACAGTTTACTTGGAAGGACTTGTTAGGCAAATTTCTTCATATAAAATTAAACACTAACTTGGGCGTCGGAGTAAATCCTCAGAAAGCATTCCGAACCCTCCTAACCCTTATTGATTGTGCAGGTTAACTTGACATTTTTTAAGAGTAGTCTTATTGCAAGATTTAGTTTGATAATAAGAATAAACCTCAAAACCTAGCTTAAACCCTTACTTAAAGACATATCATTGGACTAATTATAATTTAGTTATTGATAATTGAATCCCGTTCAAATACAGGAACACATTTAGTAGTAAACAAGTTGAAAAGCCAAAACTTAAGATAAAAATAAGCTAAAAACTAGACTATAATTATTCGAGGAACAAAAATTAATAAAAATTATCATACTTTTTATCATAATCAAAAAAAGATAAATTCAAAAATTTGATCTTGAGAATTGAAGTAGTCCTCGAATTAAAGTACCAAACAATACCATGGTTAAGACAAGTAAACTCCAATGAAACAGCATTAGACAATAAGCAAATACAAGACGAGTAAGAATACCAAAAACATAGAACCCAGAAAGGAGAAGCCACTTCTATAGTCACATTTTTGTTTTTTTTATTTTTATTTATTTTTTTTATTTCTCTGTTTCTTGTAGATCACTCAGAAGTTGGTCATCTATTTATCATGAACAAAAAGGATAATTTATCCATTATTATTTATTTAAATATTACTTCTTCTATTTTCTAATGTTCTTCCCATTTTTTTTACATAGTTTTTAAAATATACTTTGAGTCTTAATATCTCTAAATACGCATCATAAAAAATTATAAAAAATATATAATAAAAAAGTTTAATTTAAAATGAATCTAACAAGATCGCACATGGATATATTTTATCATCTATATATACTTTAAAAATCTTAATCAAATATCTCTCTCCTAAATAAAATATTCTAAATGAAAAGAAATTAGGAAACGAAAGGAATAAAACGTACGCGAGATCAATTAAGGTATAAGTATTAGAGTCAATGTTAATTATTCAAATAATTGTATTTATTATTCAAATGATGAAGTTTGGTATAACGCATTAGTCACTTTCAAGATCCATTAAAAAACTTTTGGTATTATTTAGTTTAATTTTTTGATTGAGTTAATATGATAATCGAAATTAAAAAACTGCTATTAATAGCTTTTTTAATGAATTTGATTATTGATTTTCTTTTTCTAAATTAAAATAGTTAATAAATTACTATTAAGAAAAATCAATAGAGATTATACTCAAAAGAGATTTATTTATTTCGTTCAACGTAAAGTTTATAATATCAAATACTTAAAACTTTTTGATTATGAAAAAAACGTTAGTATATAAATTAATTAATTCATAGATATATGTGTAAACTTAAATATTGAGGTTGAGGTCTTTGTAAATTATCAATTCACTTGCGTCATTGCTGTGTTATTTGTTTTCTTTGGACTAAAACAATTGAACATGAAAAAAAACATGACATGAGCTATTAGTTTAACTAATTTTTTTAATAGGCTATAAATTAAATTGAACTACTCTTTTCATTTCTTATTGTTTGTCCATCTTACTTTTTCATAATTTTTAAAGGAACGTTTAAACCTTAATATAAATACACATAATAATAAAAAATTACAAACAATACTTCATATAATGAAAACATATATATTTAAACGAATTTAACAAGTTCTCATATAAATATATTTTTTTAAGCAAGTCTTATACATGCATGAGAACGTGATGAGTGAAGATAAATTGAATATGAGACGTATATAAAGTGAGTATAACCGTGATGAGTATGCCTAATTGACAATAATGGGTGAGACGACGTTTAAATACATAATCGGGTGGTGTGAAAATTTTAGTCACCATCTGTGGTGCGTAGGTGTTTAGTATGGATATGGAGCATGATATACCACACATACTCGTCCATTTTAGCGAAGCTTATTTGGAAGAGAAGAGAGACAGGCTCTGAGGACGAGCAATGTTGTTGACCATGGAAGAGTTAGAGAGAGCGGTTGGTTTAGGTTTTAGGTAATGAGGATAATTTATACTCCAATTTGATTTGAATTTTCTACATATTTGATGCCGGTGAGAATAAATTGAAAAGTTCAAATTAAATATCCAAAATATTTAATATCCAGTATACTAAATTAAACAACATGTGTTTTTTGTCATAAATAATTTCAAGCTTATTGTTAAGGTTAGATAACTGATTTTTTCATAAATGAATAGAGGCTCGATATTCGATATCCTACCATTTGAAATAATGTCAGATATCCGACTATTCTAATTAAATAGTGTCAGATATTCAAAATTCGAAAATATCATATTTGATACTCATATACAATATCCAAATTTTCCAACCAAATACCCAATTCAAATTAGATTTTGAATTGAATATCGAATTGAATTGTCGAAATTATAGATCACTAGATAGTTTTGCACGACCTTATGTTATAGGTGAAAAAGTCGATAGTAATATGTTCACACATAATAATGTATCTTGGGACAGGTTGAGTACACGTTTATTTTACATAATAGTCCATAATAAGCCCAACTATAGCAAGCCTGGTCCTCAACTCGTGACTTTACATTTTTATTATTTTTGATCCTCCAACAAGAGATAAAGTCATTAGATTTGGTTATTTGAAGCCCCCCAAAATGGCATCGATGTTGTTAGATTTTGCGGCTAGAGATGTTTTATTGTCAACAACATATATAGTAGGGATGAAAGTCCAGTTTGTGATTTTAAATTTTTATAAAACCAACATCAATTAAATTTGATTTGATTTTTTTAAATCCAAATTCATATTAACATCTATTTTTAATTCAAACAAAACCAATTTAAATTTTTTTCCCAATCCAATCCAAACTGTGTTTCAAATAAAAATAAAATATATAAACCAAATTATAAAATTAAAATAGTAAATTAAATATTTAAAAATCATGATATCATAAGTAGAGTCTATTCCCATTATATAGCCAAAATTAAAAATAATTCCCACTTTCCTTAAAATGGGAAAAATGGGAAAGTATTTCCAAGTTTACCGTCCACGTAGGATTGCTTTGAGAATTTTTTTTTTTTTTTTTTTAATATAACCGCTACATGAAATAGCGGTTTTGTTTAGAGATCTTAACTAAACCGCTACTTGAAATGGCGTTTTGTGTTTTTTTTCTTTTTTTAAAAAAAAAAAAAATTAAAGTGGAGTAAACCGCCACTTGAAGTGGCGGTTTGGTAGTAGTACAAAACACCAGAATGTCGTGAGTTGTGTTCACTGCATTGCATTTTGCTCTTCATTCTCCTTGCTGCCGGTTTTCCTAAAAAAAAAATAAAAATTCTTCACTCTTATTTACTTCAAATTTACAATTCCTCTCATTCAACTAAGCTATTCATCTACATTCTCATCTTCTCCTTGTGTACTAGTTCATTTTCATCCACATTGAAGGTATGAATAAAACCCTAATTTTTGTTCAATATGCAAATTGTTTTTTTTTGTTCTTTATTGTTTTGAATTGAAGTTATAAAAACGTTAATTGTTTGTTACATTCTATTGTTTTCATGATTTAAGTTTACGTTTTACACATTTGTAGTTGAATTTTTGGATTTGTTTTGTATGCATATAAAGTGTTTGATGAAATGCTTCAATGAAAGTTTATTACTTTGTAGGGTTAGTTTAATGGTTTTTGTATATATTCATGGTATTTTTAGCTTTTATATTTGAAATGAACCTTATAATAAGTGTTCTAATACCTTAGTATCACAAATTCTTGTATTCAAATTTACACTTCCCGTTATAGTGTATTGGGGTGAGGAAGTCATGATATTGGTTGCAAATTGGTAGCAAATTGGTGGAGATATCACATGAAAGATCATTGTCCCATTGAAAAACATGTTGAATTGATTGCAAATTTGGATAATGCGAGGGAAGTCATGATATTTTTATGATTTTTATAACACTTATGGCGATGAAAAACACGTAACAGCGATCATGGCGATGCCGGGCCCAGTTGATCCATCAGTGCTTACGCTTCAGGCGAAACACAGGAGCGTAGCTGCGTGGGAGGGCTCCACTGCCCAATTGGTTACTCGTCAGCACTACCAGGCAAGTACGTTACGGTGGGAGGTGGATGACAGGGTATTAGACGTAGTCGAGCTAGCTGGTTTCAGATACATTCACCGGTTTTTGGGCGGGGGCTTAGAGCTCGATCGAGCTCTTATCACTGCATTGGTGGAGAGGTGGAGGCCAGAGACACATACCTTCCACCTCACAGTTGGCGAGGCAACGATCACGTTGCAAGATGTGGCAGTTATCATGGGACTGCCGGTTGAAGGACAAGCAGTCATTGGTCATGGGGAGGGAAATTGGCCAGCATTAGTACATGAGCTGCTAGGGGTTTGGTCGGAAAACCCTCAAGACCCCTCACAGCCGAAGATCATCGTTGGATCGTCATTGAAGCTGACTTGGCTTCGACAGCATTTTAGCGCGCTTGAGGATGATGCAGATGATGTGACGATTGACAGACATGCCCGAGCTTACATCTTGTACCTGTTTGGATGCATCTTGTTTCCGGACAAGAGCGGCGACTCGGTACAGTTGATCTATCTCCCTCTACTGGGAGACTTGGAGCGCGTAGATGAGTACAGTTGGGGAAGTGCTACCCTAGCGTATCTGTATCGTAACTTATGTCGAGCATCTCGTAAGGGTGCCAAGGACATGGGTGGATGCTTGATGTTGTTACAGATATGGTCATGGGAGCACATTCATATAGGGAGGCCCATTATTCGGACGGTTCGACCGGATGGGCAACATGATCAGGAAGATGACGCGGATAATTTTGAACCGATATTAGGGTCACAGCATCGGCGCGGGATGGATCCTTTGGCAGTAAGGTAGCAACACTCAATTCACTATTCAAATTCATAATTTCACTATTTTATGATAGATGAAAATGTTAATCAATGAATGTTTATTTGTTTGCAGCTGGCTTCGCGTATATCTTTCGAGATCCCACTCCCCACATACTCTCGTCTACTACAGGGACGCACTAGATCGACAACGGGACGAGCAGGTTAGTAACATTTACTATTTGTATTAGTTATGAATAAATTGTATACATTACTAAGCATATTGATTTCTATTACAGATGACATGGCAGCCTTACACAGCGGCTAAGATGGAAGCTCTACCGCACATATGTACATCGGGCCACGAGATTTGGAGATCGCGTTGTCCTCTTATTTGTTTTGACATCGTCGAGCTACATCTCCCGGATCGTGTCATGCGTCAATTCGGTTTGGAGCAGGTAATTCCGCAAGCCTGTGACACCCAACCTCAACTACATGCGATCGATCGGAGGACTGGGGACAAGAACTACCTCGTACGACATAGATCGCATGTAGATGCGTGGAACGACCGAGCATCTACATTGGTTGGAGGAGATAACTTCACAGGTCATAGCTCTGCTATGTACATGAGTTGGTACAGGCGCATCTCCATATTACGCCTAACGAACACCGCATTTGCGCAGCCAGGATCACATTACCATCCGACATCTACGTTACTGGTACGTTTTCTTTCAACACTCATAACAAATAGTAATAGTTTTAAGTAACTCTTTTAACAATATAATGATAACAAACAGGCTGAGCGCATCCGATCGGTGTTGATACAATGTAATGACACGATTCAAGGGGCCGCTACATCGCCAGTTGACGTGGGCTATCGGCTATGTTCTCAGACCTTAGGCTCCATTAATGCGTCGTTGACCGATGCATTGAGTCAAGCGGGTTATGAGTACCTCATACCGACTCCACCCGTCATTGGCGACGTAGATGACACATTCCACACTCCTTCTCCAAGGAGTTCAGCCCATCGAGGTAGCTCTTCCGGAGGATCCAGTTCTCGGTCCACAAGAGGCCGCCAGCGTTCATCTACTCAGAGTCGGTCTTCCAGATCGCCATCGACATCCGCTACTATGTCGCCGTTCGTTCCCCCGTCTTCCATCAACACTCCTCCGCCACATCCATCGCCTCCGCAAAGGATTATCACATATCAGCGTGCTAGTCAACGACGAGCTCCTACTCTTAATGTCATTGCGGAGGTTGACGAGTTCACACCATCATCATCCACCGGTGCGCAAAACAAAAGGGGCCGGGGGTTGTAGTTTAACAAACTTTGTATATTCTTATATTATTTTAACTTCTTGTATATTCTTGTATGATTTTAACTTTGTATGTTCATGATTGTAATATATCTTCGCATTATTTTCATAATTAATTTTTTCAAATCAAGCTGGTTCGTAATTGATTAATATGGAATAGATGGTATTGAACTAGTTTAATGCAGGTTACGTTCACTATTTAGGGGAAATGAAAGAAAAAAATTGTTGCAGGCCACCAGCAAACCGCCACATGAAGTGGCGGTTTACCAGGGATCAAACCGCCACATGAGATGGCGGTTTGCCTTGACCAAACCGCCACTTCATGTGGCGTTTTTGTGCTTTATGTAAACCGCCATTTCAAGTGGCGGTTTGGTCTGAAAAAAAAAATAGACTTTTCCACGTGGACGGTATTCTGGGAGATACTTTCCCAAATTAGGTAAAGTGGGAAATTTTTTTTTTTAAACATTATTCTGGGAAATGACTCTCATAAGTAAGGTTGAAAAAAAAAAAAGAAAATTGATTCATTGAATGAAAGCTTTGTTTCGATAAAGAGCACTTAAGTTTTTTTGTTACCACGTTGCATAAAGTCTTTCGGTAAGTCTTGTACGTCTTACTATGAGATGAACTTATACAAGTAGCCCATATTAATTAAATACAAATAATTATTTAATTAAGTTAAATTAAAATACAAACTTGAAAAATGTCGTGCTTTTATTAAATATTAATGAAATTGTTCATGTAACCGTCATTGGAAGTTTTAGAAATAGTCTTCATACTCGCACATTAATGTTGCATACAGATGTTTAATATATCATTGGAAAAATAGATGAAATTGAAAATTAAGAAGATAAATATGCTATGCTCTTGATTAAGTTTCTTTAATGTGATAGTGTAATACTATATTGGCAAGTTTGATTTAAAATGAACTTGGCAACCACTCAGAAAATTTAGGTTAATGGTTTTGAATTAAGAATTTTTAAAGTGATTATAAGTATTCATTTTAATATTGTATATATGATGATTTTGAAGTGATTACTTATAATTTTAAGGTGATAATTTATTATCTTAAAGGGATGATTTATATTGTTAAAATAATTACCTACTGCTTGTAGGTAATCACTTTAAAGTTGTAAGTGATGACTCTAAAGGATCACTTGTAGGTAATCACTTTAAAGTTGTAAGTGATGACTCTAAAGGATCACTTGTAGGTAATCACTTTAAAGTTGTAAGTGATGACTCTAAAGGATCACTTTTCACATATAACTAGAAAGTGATGACTTATAACCTTAAAATGATGATTTACATTATTAAAGTAATTACCTACTACTTATAAGTACTAGTTTTAAGGTTGATGATTTACATTATTAAAGTAATTACCTATTACTTATAAGTACTAGTTTTAAGGATGTATGTGACGACCTTAAAGTAATCACTTATTGTCTTAACGTGATGACTAATAACCTTAAAATTATGATTTACATTGTTAAATTGATTAATTGCTTCTTATAAGTATTCATTTTAAGGTTATATCTATGTGATGACCTTAAAGTGATTACTTATAAAAGTGATTATGTATAATCGTAAAGTGATGACTTAGATGGTTAGAATGATTACCCATAGTATTTGTTTTATAGTTGTGTACGATAACCTTAAAGGGATCACTTATAGCCTTAAAAGTAGCCTTAAAAGTTAAAAGTGAAGACTTTTTACCTTGAAGTAATGACTTATATTGTCAAAGTAATCACCTAAATATTCATTTTAAGGATGTTTTCTTTTTTAATTTTTTCAAAAACTAAATATAAACTGTTTTTTTAATAAAAAATAGAAATTGAGCTGAATCATATTAAACCGTCTTACGATGAAACGGTCTTAATAAAGAATTTTTCAAAGCCTTTACATTTGCAAGTCAAGATGCACATAGTTCACTCATCCACTTTAGTAAGTTTAAACCATTTAATAAATAAACTAATATTCTAATTCAGTTTGAATTTCAATTTTTAGTTTTTAGTTAGTTTCAACCTAATCCAAACAAACAAACAAAAAAAAGTTTTACATTCCAAACAAATTTTTATTGGATTTAGAATGGTTTGATTTTCAATATTTATGCCAATAATATTTTCACTTTAACCTTGATTAAGATAATAGGAAAAGGTAAAAACCCTCCTCCAAGGGCCAAAAACCCTACATCAATGATCAAGTATCAAAGAACAATAATATTCAGAAAATTTTCTTTGCTTCAAACTTCTAATTCTCCCTTCTCCATTTCTCAATCAAGCAATGCCCAGAAATGACGACGTTCAATTCTTATCATCTTCCATTAATCTTTCTTCAATCAAAAATCCCCAAATTCCCTTCTTTCACCTTCCATTTTCTTCTCAATCCCAAAATACCAACCTCTCACAATCAAAATTCTCAACCACCCACTTCATAAATTCCATTTTTTTCCCAAAAAACCCCAACAAGTTTCAATTTTTATCACCGCCATTGTTATCGTGCTCTTCAACATTATCCCTGAGTCGACCCACTAACTCAACTCAGTCCAAAAACCCTTCAATTTCCTTCTGTCAATCCCTAAATTCTACTCTCTTACAAGCCAAATTCTCAATTACCCAGTTCATTAATGGCATCAAACTCCACGGAAACCCCCTAAAATTTCAATCTTCCCCATCACCATTGCTATGCTCTTCAACATTGTCTTTGAACGAGTCAACTCAGTCTCCATCCGGAAGTGGTAGTGTGGTTGAGGTTACTCAATCGAAATCGGCTTCAGTGAGTCGTACTCGAAGGGAGGATGAAGAGAGAGTGTTGATTAGTGAGGTGTTAGTGAGGAGCAAAGATGGAGAAGAATTAGAGAGAAAAGATTTGGAATTGGAGGCATTAATGGCATTGAAAGCTTGCCGGGCGAATTCAGCTTTGACTGTGCGAGAGGTTCAGGAGGATGTTCATAGAATAATTGATAGTGGGTATTTTTCGTCATGTATGCCAGTTGCAGTGGATACTAGGGATGGTATCAGATTGGTCTTTCAGGTATATTTTAATGTAGATAGATAGCTATTTTTCCAGAGTTAAAATGTTGAGTTTTTTAATTTAATTCAATGGATATTTATTTGATTGAATGTTTATTTTTCTACATGGGAAATTTAATTGGTGTCAATTTGAATGTGATTGGTTAGAAATTGAAATTTAAGCTGTCTGTTTTTAGGAATGCATTCTATTGTTGAGCCTTTAAAATTGTAAGATTGGTGAAAGATGACTAATTTTTGAATGATTTCTATATGAAGCTTATTCATGTGATGTTGCACATGACATTTGCTACAAGGGTCAATCGGAAATAACCTCTTTGTTAGTTGTTCAATCATTAATAAGATCAAGGTTATGTACATTCGACCGTCCCCAACCTCACCCTAGGTGGGAGCCACTTAATGGCATTGGGTAATGCAATTTTGTTGTTGACTTGTTGTGTTGTTTTTAGAAAATTAGTTTAAAAGAGGTTGAATTTACTCTGCTTTTAGGATTATAAGTTTAAATAGGATTCTATGGATTGATTGATGGACAGCTGGAGTATAGTCTAATAGGGAATTCAAATAATCTAACCACATGTGGTTTAATTGTAGCATCATCCCTTAGTTACAAAGGGAGGGGCAAGGAATTATAGAGACTAAGGGAGATAGAGGGGTTTATAACACCATCTAATTTTGTTTCAAAAACGATAGGAAAAAGAATAACGTAATCATCATTTGCCAAGAAATCTAATCGAGTTTTTTTTGCAACTAGACTCAAATAATTGTACTCTGCTATCATCTGTAACCTGTATTCGAGAAGTTTTCTATCAATCTCCACATTTAATTTTCTAGAATTCAATTGCACGGTCTTGGTGAATATGCTTCCATGATGGGATGTAGATGTTTTCTTTTCTTGAGATAGCTAGTTTGGCTAATTTGCTTTTATTTTGTCCAACAAGGTAGAACCAAACCAGGAGTTTAGAGGACTTGTGTGCGAAGGAGCTAATGTTCTCCCATCCAAGTTTGTAGAGGATTCATTCCGTGATGGATATGGTAGTTCTCCTGTATTATTGTTGCTAGACTTTGTGAATTACTAAAGCCTTTCCTCTATTAATTTGAACTTTTTCGTCAAGCTGTGCAGGGAAAGTGGTCAATATCAGGCGTTTGGATGAAGTGATTGATTCTATCAATGGATGGTACATGGAGCGTGGTCTTTTTGGCATGGTTAATATCTGGATTTCTTTTTTTACGTTGAATGTTTTTGTCTTATCCTGTATGATTATCTACTCCTTATGGCTTAAAATGCAATGTTTTATAGCAGAGATTCATTGTTCTATTCTTACAGGTTTCTGGTGTTGAGATCCTTTCAGGGGGTATACTAAGGTTACAAATTTCTGAAGCTGAGGTTAATGATGTTTCAATCCGCTTCCTTGATCGTAAGACGTAAGTTCCAACCTATTTATTTTTGGTACTTTAGGCAATACAACAACACGTCATTGCCTCGATGTTAAGTATTTAAATTGCTTTAGCTTGTTAAGTAAAAAAAGGCTAACACCAAAGTGGAGTCGATCAATATGGGCAATAATGATTAGATTTTGATATAACAACCGTGGTTGATTAATGACGGTTCAACTGTTTATTCTATTTGCATATCTAGACGTGAGCCAACTGTGGGGAAGACAAAGCCAGAAACAATACTTCGACAACTTACAACAAAAAAAGGACAGGTAGTGTTTATTTGTTTCCGTTGCATTAAGTGACGTTGCACTTTCTTTGATGTTTTAATGAAAAGTTTGGATTGGAATGCTGCTGGGAGAAAACAGTGTTTCCACTTCTGAATGTCATACCTCATATACATGTTTGCTCACATTGGCTTTCCAACCACCTTGTTTGCTTATAAACTTGAGAACTTCATTCCTTCTTTTACACATTTGTTGATAAATAGAGGCATAAGGCTAAGTTTTTATAGACAAATGAACCAGTAGTACTGTGATGTTGTAAATACATTAATAATGCTTTGCCAATTTAAAAAAATTGAATTTCAACATTCAAGCTTACTTGCTAAATTGTGATCTTTAGGATTTTTATTATTGATTGTTTTCCAAGTTGGATATCCATTTTCAATACTGATTTCCCACCATGAATATCTTTATGTACAAACTTCACAGTTGACATTGTGGTGAGGTCTCATGTGGCCTGCACACTTTGTTTGCAGGTATACAGTTTAAATCAAGGGAAAAGGGATGTTGAAACTGTTTTGACGATGGGAATCATGGAAGATGTAAGCATTTTTCCCCAGCCTGCTGGAGGTACTATAAGCTGCACTACATTCTTTTTACAACTGACTTAAAATTCTGGTTTTTACATGTTATTTTCTTGATGATAAGGTATTAATTTTTGTTGTCAAATTCAATTTATGTTCAAAAAGTATCACTTGCATGCTTTTCTCAAAATAGTCCTTTTTAGAATTTTTTCAGTCAGCTAAAACAGTGAGGTTTTTAAATCTATGGACCCTTACAAATTCTAATGTTTACTGAGGATTATGTGGAATGGAAAATGAAAACATATTAAATTGTATTACAAGGAACATACTAAATTTTATCATAAGGATGAGCCTTCCATAAAAAAAATGTCAATGGAGAAGGATGGTTGAGCTCACTTGCTAAGACTCTAATATTTTGAGTTTTCCTTTTAAAAATTGGGCTGCCTTTTCTCAGTTATTAACAGCATTAGACTTGAAAATCTGATTGTAGTTTAATAAATATGTTGTTCTTCTCACATATTAAGTTATCTTTACTCAATGATTTGCACTTTAAATTGAATCTATAAGTTACCTTGGTTACTACCACTTCACCTATTGTAAACCATACTTCTTTGTCTTCTTTGTTTCTGGTTTTCATTTCATTTCTTTTTCGGAGATTATCCCCATATTTATGCTGGAAAAATGCATTTTATGTTGGATGGAATGTGTGGATTTTGGCATTTATCTGGATATATCTTATTACTAATATCTTTCTTTTACTTCTGGCTTTAGATACAGGTAAAGTTGATTTGGTAATGAATGTGGTTGAGCGTGTGAGTGGAGGTTTCTCTGCTGGTGGTGGTATTTCAAGTGGGTAAGAAAAGATGATGTTATGATCACATGATGCTCTATGGAATCATATATCATAGTTCTTTTCGTTTTGTGGTGTTTATTCTGAATCCTATGGTTTTATATGCATTTACAGGATAACAAGTGGACCGCTATCAGGTTTAATTGGAAGGTACTATTTTGTCTCTTTAGTTGTTTTAGAAAAGATTTTACATTTAGGAATACTCGTCTTAGTGATCTAAAGCCTCCTAGAACAGTTGGTAATCAATTATATGCTGTTAAAGTATGATGATGTGCCACGAGATACAAACAAGTGAAAGAGAACAGCTTTTGAAGTTCGCAAAATAAAGTCGAATCTCTTGAGTATTTTGTCCACCCAGTCTTTAACTCACGACACTTCACCTTCTGTTTAAGCTTTCATATTCTTAGGTTGATACCAAGATACAAATAGGCCAGAAAACTCTTATATTAGCTTGCAACTTTCTTGCTAACTTCTGTGTTTACTGCATGCAGTTGCTTGAGGCTCTGTTTGCTCATTTGGAGATGTATATCATTTCCCTTCCTGTGTATATAATGAGGAGGGGGTTCCTGTGTATTTTATATGGAATTAGATAAATTTTTAGCATTTGTACTTTGCCTTTAAAATGGAGTACGTGAATGATCTCATCGCTGCCACAAACCCATCCACCACCATATGTAGGCCTTAGCCATCTAAATTCTCAAGATGAGGACAAAGGTACTTCACTTGCACATCCTTTCCACCATATGTAGCCTTCTAAAAAGTTCAAGATGAGGACAAAGCCACTTCAATAACTTACACATCATTTTCGACGTATGGAAAAATTTCAAGTTACACTCTTAATCGACAAATAAGAACAGATTATTAAGGTCCTTGTGTGTTGTGTGTCTGATATGGACGGAAGAAAGAGAACTTTTTATGTGAAAAAGATAGTGGAAGCCCGGAAGGTGGTCATTTTTGCGGTGATGTAGTGATGGCACTTTGTTGGTGTCAGATATGAGGAAGGAACAAAGGGTAGTAGATGGAATAAAGGACTAAGCATTTGAGCTAGAAATAGGAAGATGGTGGAGATTGGGAATTGGTTGTTAGGAAAGGAGGGAGGGTGTCGGTGGGTTTCTTTTAGACCTGGATGGTTATTTTTACCGATGTGCTTGTCAAATAGTTGTACATTTTTGCTTGTCAAAAGTGGGCTGTGGTATTTATAGAAGTTACCAAGAACAGCTGGTTGATGATCAATTAGGTGACTTATGGAATGTCAATGAATGGTTCCTGATGGAAACAGGTTGTTGATCTTCATTTTATTTAGTTAGGGTGACAATGTGAAAAGGTAATAGAAGTTTGGAAGGACAAAATTGGCTTTTTAGAATTATTATTCCACTTCTAACAGTTCAATAAACATGGAGGATGTCAGGATGACAGATATGAATTATATGCTGTTGAAGTGAGATGGAGATCCACAAGATAGATAAGTGATTGAGAGCAGCTTTGAAGTTTGCTTTACAAAGTCAAACCTCTGAGGTGTTTTCTTCTGGTTGTCAAACACGCGGTAGTTCTTTTGGTTATGCTTTCATGTGTTAGGCTGATTTAATGAAAGAAACTGGCCAAAAAAATTCCTGTGATAACTTTCTTTCCTATGCATACCTCGGCGGTCATTGCATTTTGTTTTAGGAGCTTTTATCTGCATATTTGTGGATGTTTTTTTCCTCTATATATTGAGGGAAGTGAGGATGCAGTTAATAGATATTTTATTAGGCATCATATTAATCTTTTAGTATTCATAGCTAGCAATCTAGATGGAATATATGAATGATCCTATCACTTTCTTATTCAACATTGCATTATCCTAATGCTATCAAGTGGCTCCCATCTAGGAGGGGTTAAAAGGGTTCACTGTAGGCAACCTTTGATGCTTGATTGCAAACATTATATATAACTTAAATTGAATAGGAACACACGACTTTTTGGGCTATGTTACTATGGGTTATGATCAAAATTCAAAAACAATATTAACCATACAATAAATATTGAAATGGTGAATCAAACTTTTCAAGTTAGATGTCAGCTTAATCATGTGCACTTCTTTTTTATATTAAGTTACATATGATGTTTAGGTCTATTGAAAGCACCTCTTTGTTTTCACAAGGGTAAGGTTTTGTACATTCGATCCCCTAACCTAGCCAAGATATAGGAGAACCATTTAATGACATTGCGGGACTGAAATGTTGTTGAAGTCAAAGCTTTTTTAGTGGCTTCTTACTCATTCATCTTTTGGTTCAAGATGTTTAGGTGCTTTTGATGTGCTTGTATGGGAGCCTAATATCTCTGAGATGTACTATTTGTAGAAACTAATTGTTTTCTTTCTGTATGACCTTTTGATTCTCACTAGATGGCTTTTCTTGCATATGGCTGCAGCTTTGCATATTCTCACAGGAATCTGTTTGGAAAAAATCAAAAAGTAAATGTCTCTCTTGAGAGAGGCCAAATCGACTCTATCTTCCGGATAAATTATACAGTCCCATGGATTGAAGGTGATGATAAGCGTACACAAAGGTCAATCATTATTCAGGTCATATGCAAACATCTCTTTTTATATTCTTCTCAGATGAAAAGAGTGTTGCTGTATCTGTCCTTTAAATTGATTTTTATTGCTCGCTCAGAACTCAAGGACTCCGGGTACTTTGGTCCATGGTAATCAACCTGAAAATAGTAACTTAACTATTGGCCGTGTAACAGCTGGCATTGAATTTAGCCGGCCCCTAAGACCCAAGTGGAGCGGAACAGCGGGACTTACGTTTCAGGTATCTTCAATGTAGCTTTGTGCTTTTTTAGTTGTGGAAATGGATTGACTTCGTTTGGTTCTCTAAGTGGATTCAGGTTGAACATTGTGTAGTAACTATCTTGGTGAAACTTGCATGAGTTGTTGACTACAACCATCCTGACATTATATTTCCATTAATGCAGCATGCTGGTGTCCGTGATGAAAAAGGGAACCCCGTTATAAAAGATTTCTACAACAGCGCTCTTACGGCAAGGTGTATATATTTATTATAAACATTAGCTATGCTTGAATCTTGAGATTCCTTTTTGTTTGTGCTTTCTGTTGTATTTAATGATGGATAATTTTGTGTTTAGTGGGAATACTCATGATAATATGCTGCTTGCCAAAGGCGAGTGTGCCTACACGGGTGACTTAGGATCCTCAATGGTTAGTTTTCTGTTGGAAATAATTGCAAATGTTTCATGCGTATTCTTCTTCTTATATGAATCGTTTATGCAGTTAGTATTAAGCATGGAACAAGGTCTTCCTATCTATCCTGAGTGGCTGTGTTTTAATCGAGTCAACGCTCGTGCCAGGTCAGGGGTGGACATCGGTCCAGCGAATCTTTTTCTCAGGTTTGTTGTATTCCTAACATCCCAATATCATGCTTCTAGCTGAACAAAATTTCACTTGACAATTTTTTTTGTGTTTTTCTCGCACAAAAATATTGGTTTTCCAGTTTGTCTGGTGGTCATGTGGTCGGTAAATTCCCTCCTCATGAAGCGTTTGCGATCGGTGGTACAAATAGTGTGAGAGGATATGAAGAAGGTGCCGTTGGCTCTGGCCTTTCATACGTGGTGGGCTGTGGAGAAGTTTCCTTCCCTCTGGTACTTCGAATTCTCATCATATTGCCCTTTAGTTTTTGATGGGATATCTTATTGTTCGTGTTTTCTACGATTTCAATTTTCAGTATGGTCCAGTAGATGGCGCTCTTTTTGCTGATTATGGAACGGATATCGGATCAGGTTCATCTGTTCCTGGTATGTGCATCTTTTACTATTATTATTCGACTTTAAACTAACAAAGTTTTCATGACATGCTACAATGCAATCTGAGTGACGACCTTATTGATTCATCTATTAAAAAGGTGATCCTGCTGGTGCGAGATTAAAACCCGGGAGTGGATACGGCTATGGATTTGGTATCCGTGTCGAGTCTCCATTAGGTCCTCTACGGTTAGAATATGCATTTAACGACAGACAAGCGAGGCGGTTTCATTTTGGCGTTGGTCATCGGAACTAGCAGCAGTTCTTTCTTGTTCAATTTGTAACTCATAATACTTACCAAGGTTTTTGTCCTAAAGAAATAGAAATAGGATAGAAAATCAGTCCTCTTCCTCCCCTTTTTGTTTGCTTGGCGTATAATTGATGATAATGATGATTTGGTTACCTGTGAAAAGGTTGGTCTATTGAATTTTGTTCTATAATATAAGTATATATACACTTGAATTTTTTATTTATTTATTTTTTTTGGCTGTTAATATTTTATTTTATCGGTTTCTTCATCTCTTTAAGTTTGCAACATTAATTAAGAAAATTTACTAATGTTGAGAGCTAACAGGAATATAGGGTTAATATTTTTGGGCGGTTCTTCTTTCTAAACATGTTCACCATTCAACATTTATATCCATTTTTTCTTCTAACCACTTGAATTGTAACCGATCAATTGGTTCATGTAATGCGTGATCAATTATAATCTTTTAGAATTAAGATTTTGCTATTATTTTTATTTTTCTTTCAATTCATTTTAAGTCGCTAATTAGACAAGTAAGGTGAATTTGTAAAAAAAAATTATTCACCACCTTTAACAACATTTCTTTAGTATGAGTTAAAAGTCAATACGATGTTATTAAAATTTCCTCTACTAAATAATTTTTTTGTATTCAGATTCTTATATGTAGTATAGTAGTTCATGGTACATCTTTATTTGTGAAGGATTAAGCAATACTTCTATAACTACTCTGTATAATTATGTTTATACTTACGGCCCGTTTGGTAGATGGTAATAAACGGTGGTAATGGAAAGGAAAAATTAGTGTAATTTTGGTTGAAAAATCTCATAGCTACCTTGATGGTTATGCTTGTCCAACTTCAATCATCTTACTTTCTTTATAAAATTCATTCCAATGCATTATCATTTGGGAGAAGTGGTATTAGGTGATAATGGAAATTTATAAACAAAAAACTTGTTTGTGATCAAAGCTTCATTACCATGGGAATGCTACGGAACTTTTAATGAAATTTTACACTATAAATCATTCCTATTACCATCATTTAGTACCACTAACCAAACGGAAAATATTAATGTGCAAATAATATTGTTTAAGAGTTAATCAGTAAAAAATGCAGTTAAAAAGAGCAAGTGTTAGCTAACTAATCAAATATGGCTTTGGGGTCATTATTATGACACATAATATTTTACACATGATTTGATGATAATTTCTAAATTTAATTTAATTTTTAAGTGATAAAATTAATATTTACATAATTCAAAATATAAAACATTTTTTAATTTAGTATTTAAAGCTTCTTTATTATATATTTATATCCTCATCAACCAACATCCCTCGAGATCCAAAGTAATAAAAAAAAAAAAAGTGATGGACATGAGGACAAGCAAAAAAGGATTAAAGAAATGTACACTCGTGCTGGCTTGAATCTAGATTTGTTTTTTATTAAATCAAGATCAATGGAAACACTATCTCGCCCATCGGCCCATGTTGGTCTACTTTTGCGGCCTTTATTCTTCAAAGTTCTTTGTTCAATGAAAACTCAACATCATCCATTATTTCTATGTTATATTTCACCATTTTCACTATTTTCATTGTTGGATTTTCTTGTGTACAACTCTACAAAGTGAGGATTATTGAATATATTTGTTACTTTGTCTATTTTTTTGGTTTTTAATGGAATTTTTTAAATATTTTTTGTTATTTTGTAATAATACATTGTACTTGAATTACATAATATATTCAATATTCAATGGCTTTATCACGTTGTACTCTTCACATTATTTAAAAACTTAATTCTTAGGGCTCTCCCTTCCTCCCCTAAAATCAAAAAGAGTTACAATGGATTGAACTAATGACATATTTAGTTGTCTTTGAATTAACGTTTTTGGAAGTATTCTCTAACTTAACATACTAAGATTAATATAAATAGAAATTATGTTGGATAAAGTATGTAGATTTTTTATTATAAATAATTCATTTAAAATGAGTTTGTGTCTATTAAAAAGACCAAATCTTGTTTAAGCTATTAGGAAATGCACATATATTGAGTTGCTTATCAATGAAAATGTGATAGTGATGATGCACATAAAATTATGTAGTTAAAAATCAATTAGACCAGAGAGTCTATATGTTTGATCAACTCTTTATACACACGTCTCATCTATAATTTATTGATAACATGAACATGCAAGATTAAAAAGTACAATCCAATTACGAAAACCAATTTCAATCTTTTTTGATTAGTATAACTTAGTCAAAATCCTTTTAAAAGATCTTGTTATATACTACTTCTATGCATTTCAACATTAATAGAGCAATCTCTAAAAATCTTAAGGAAGCATACAAGTACACCATGGAAACTCTTTCTAACAAGTTTATAGTACTAGGATTGAAACCCTCAAGGAGTGTTTGTCTCAAATAAAGACATGAATTCCTTTTTAGATGATCAAGCAAGTAATATACAATTAGATCAAAACAATAGTATGTGGGTTTATTGTTTTATGTGCTAAATTATATTGGTTAGACCAACCTGCAACAATAAAGGTATTTAATGTCCCCCTCCTTCCCTCCTTATGTTTTTGGAAAATGTCACAATTGATTTGGGAATTTGCAAATCCCCAAGATAAATTTATATTCCCTATGTGCAAAGATATAGTCTCAAATACAGATGGATGGAAATAAAAAAAAAATAGCAAAACTGATAAATAAGTATTATTATTTTATGGAAAGGTGAAAGAAATATATAGATGTGACGAAAATGTAAGTTTAATATGTGTGTGAAAATCAAAGAAAAAAGATATAAATCATGATAAAAAATTGAAATGAGATAAATTTAATAGGACGAACTGATAAGGAAGATGAGTCTAAGTATAATGGTTTTGTTTGACCTAATTTGATTTTTAACCTTCTTTTCTTCACCTCTGTTTTGGCTGCTCTCAATATTATAAAATAGTTAGCCATGTCTTATCCAAAACAAGCAGGGTTTTCTTCCCCAAAAGCTTGCCTCCTAAGGCAACTCCCTCCTTTTCTCTTTCTTTTCTCGAATTGAACTATACTTTTAATTATGTTTTTTCTAACCTAAATAGGGTTTTGAGTTATTTTAGATTTTTTGCGTCTTTAGTAAGGGAGGTGGAAGACTAATTAAGGTTTTAATTTCTCTCGTAAGAGTAGGAATTATTTGATTACAGTGTATTTTTCCTGTTCTTTCTCTCTAGTGGTACGAATATGATCTGTTTGCTATTTTTTCTCTCAAATTTTAATTTTGTGGAATACTAAACTGACAACCATGATTATGATCATATAAGACATCTAAAAACCTAGCTATAGTATTTGGTGGTAATAAAGTGATGATAATTTTTGTAGCTAATATGTGAAATCTATAATATATTTGAAAATAAGTAGGTGATAGGTTAATTTCACTGTAATTTAATGAAATTATGAAATCTCTATAAAATAATCTCCTTATATAGAAAAGTGTTGACTTAATAAAATAAAAAAAGATAATTTTATTTTAGTTTTCTAAAATTCTTTCTATCATTTAAAATTATATTCTAAGAAAAGATAAACTTCAACTTAATTTTTTTGTGTCTACAAGATAAAAAGGTAAAGAATAAGGAATAAGATAAATTCTTATACAGATTTAATTATGACTATTTTAATATACATCAATCTTAAAAATTACTAAATTAGTGATAACTTTTACAAAGAATAAGTGTTCAAGTATAAACCTAGATAACTTTGAAATTGATATAGGAGTATTAATTAAATTAAATATTTAATTAAAATTATTTTACACACATATATATATATATATATATATATACACTAATATTTTTTATATTAATATTTTATTTCAATAAAAAAAATCATATTTGCAAAACATTATTTAACCTCTAGCTAATATGTGATTAGGCAAGTTAATTAATGTTCTTGGATCCCAATCATGGGTGTCATCAAGTAGTAAACCCTTTTCTTTTTTGTCTAGTTTTCAATTGTGATTTATAATTTTTGTGTATATTGTTATTTTAAAGCCTTGTTTGTTTCTCATTGGACGGTTTGGCAAGATTTAAGCATTGACTTAAGAAATTAAAATGTTGGGTTTAATGAAGAATGGGCGATGGGACAAGAATAGGGACATGAAAAAGCTTTTTATTTGACGATTTTACCTTTTGGGCACGTACACTTAAGTTCCCTAGAATTGTGGGGTGGATATTGAAATCCTGTTGGAAGTGACTTTGATTTTCTCTAGAATCATTCAACAACTATCAACACAAATATTCAGCTGAAAATAATAAAAACCATCAAATCAAACTTTCACTCTCTATTTCATAAAATCTTTCTATTTAATCTACATTATTTTGTATTTTAGGTTCTTTTTTATTTTGTTTTAGGTTTTTGTTTAAAAATATACTCATTATTTTTTAAACTCATTCATATAAAATATTGCAACTCTTCTAAAATTTCATCCATGCTACTTCAACTTATTTATTTATTATAATATCAAATAATAATTTTTTCGGATTTATAAAACATTCAATTTTTTCTTTAATGGGAATTAATTCAAAATCTTCAAGAGCAAAATCGCATGTGTTTCATTTCTTTCGTTTAGGTTTACCGGTATAAAAACTCTTGTAATATACAAATTTGTAAGTATAATATATATATATATATATATATATATATATATATATATATATATATATATATATATATATATATATATATATATATAAAATATAAAACTGATTTTTTTATATGATTTTTTCAATACATCACTTTTTCATTCAGTCAAATACATCAAATTTTAGGTTAGATATATAGAATTATTATGATAAATTATATAAATACTTTACCTAATTTAGCTCTAATTTTAAAAGTAATTAAAACTAAATTAGGTTAATATTATCATGTAATCAACTTTCCACTAAAATAATTTTATTTGTCACGACTTTTAAAAAATAATATTTGTTATTTTTCAACATTTTCATTAGTAGGTATGATTTTTAACTTAGGATGTAATTTGATACGAATCATGCTATAGACAAATAGTTACATTTTACGTGATACTAGCTAATGAATACTCCTCTCATCTTTGTTGACTTGTTTGCTTTACCAAAGAGTGATGACTTACAAATGAAAGCAAGTGCAACCTTGCAATTTATAAAGGCATATGAGTAGATGTTTATGGCCAAATGAATGAAATATTGGGTTATGACCCACTAATATCTGGTGGTTCTTTGAGTTAATTTTGGATGCTATAAATTTTACATGTCTAGTCATGAATAATTTGAGTGTAGATTAATTTTTAACTAAATAGGGTTTTTTAAAAAGGATATTTCATTGTTGATCATTAAATGATAATATTAATTTAAATTAATGAAGAATAAAGTCGCTGCGTGCCTCTATTTCGAATCTCGAATCATGTGATGTATCCATAGTATTCAAAACCCCATAACAAGTGATAAGATTAAGTACACAGTTAATAAATATTTTTCATGAAATATTAGCAACTTTGATTAAGGTACTATGCGCATGATATTGAATACTTCAAATACGCATCTTCACGTTCTTAACAGAAATAAATCAATATACAACCAAATTTCATTCACATTAGAAAAGAATACATATATATATATATATATATATATATATATATATATATATATATATATATATATATATATATATATGTGTGTGTGTGCAGGATCAAATAAGAAAGATTTGTGTGTGTGTGTGCAGGATCAAATAAAAAAGATTTTAAAATAAAAAGAATGAGAAGGATTTTTGCTTTATCACCATATATACATAAAAAGATACTATGTTATAAATAAAAAACATTTTAAAAATTTATGTCATAGTATCTTATTGTGTAATAGAGTGACTTTTACAATTATGTATTTTTGGCTCAATCGTGACCATAAATTTTTTTTATTTTAGTGAAATCATAGATGTAAAGTGCTTTTTACCCTTTTTATTTTCAACATTCTTCTCATTGGATCCATCCCATATATATATATATGGAGTAGATTGAATACTTCTTTAAAGTAGTAAAAGTTCATACTCCACCTATTAAACATGGAGTGGCCCATATTTATTTGAAGTAATCATTTGTTGTATCAACCCATATATTGCTTATAAGCTTGGTACCTAGTGGGTGCATAATACATGTGGGAGTGGGACTACAAACAAAACTATATGGCATATGCCATGACTTATTAGGCCTCCAACATGATGAATAAAGAGTGGATTTGAGAACAAAGCATATTCATGAATGGGGCTACTCAAAGAGATAGAGATTGAATACAACATGCAAACAACTACAGGAATCATATGAAGTATATTTATGTAACATTGTATGTAATATAACCAACATTGTATTGTACTTTTATGTTAACAAAATTATAAAAAGAAAAAATAACATAAACTTAAAGAAGTGTGACCTTTTTCAATAATTATTTCATGATTTAGTTTATATCAAACACTTCTCATTTTAATTATTAAAATGAAATTAATTCAACAAGATATAAAGAAAATCGATACAAAAAATACAAAAAATACCCATTTAATCCTTTTATAATTGATAAATACTTTTCTTTTTAGTTATTTTTTTTTTGTTTTATCACAATTTTATTTTTTCAATATATTCGCAGTGTTTTTATTATTTTTAAGTACACATAATTATTTTTTTTAAATACTTTTTAACCTGTGCGACATCTCCATTACAAAGTAGAAATTAATGGGGCATATTATGAGATTGCTTATAGAAAAACAATAATGGAGTATATATAATCAATGAGGACAAGTTGGAAGGAAGTTCAATAAATGTTGAAAACAAATTTGCAGGTGGTATGATCAGATAACTCATCAAAAGAGAAAGGAGGGATTAATAAGGGGTGCCCCATTTCAGTTGGGTATGAGAGAGAAAAAGAATATAAGAGAAGATGAAGGGAGTGTACAAAATACAATTGTTCCTCTGGCTCTAATTGCATAAGGAATGTCAATCATCCATATTGTCTCCATGCCCCTACCTATAGATATTAGATAATCCCTCTTAGGAGTACTACTTACTACTACTACTCTATCTATCTCTTCTGTCATATAGACCCATCACACTCACACTCACACTCACATCCACAAAAAGCCTACTTTGAGGAGGGGTCATCAGGGTTCTTTGTGCTTGGGTCCCACTTTATGTTTAAACTTTGAAATAAGGTGTAATCATAATACTTCGTGTTCTCTCGTCACATAATGTTATTGTGGCCTAAATATAAGACATTCGTAGGCTCGGTCCAAAAGCGTTAATTTGTAGATATACTTGATGAAGTTTATTGTTTTTCAAAATCATATATTAGTAGGGGGATTAGATCACGCAATAAATATACAAATCCACAATTTACTATTTTATCAATGTGAGATCTTGTTTCACACACTCTCTATCTTAAGAATTTGTGTTGAAAAAATAAAAATTGTGTTACTCTTACTTTTGGTAATTTTTATTAAATTTGTTTTATTTTTAATTTCGATTATTACTTTGATAATATGATTAATATTTGATATTTAATTTTTATTCACATTTTAACTTGGTTTTTAATCTTATCTATATATTTTTTCTACTAGCTATTTTATTTATTTTTATTTCTTTTTTTTTTTTTTGACTTTCTCACCAAATACATATAAAGTAAATTTAATGGGACAAAGGAATAACAATAATCATACTTGGAAAAAGTATTAGTTGTGCTTTTAGTAATTCAAATTTGATTGATGTGTATAGGTACTAGGTAGATTTGTTATAAACTTTCTAAAAACATTTCGGAAAACATAATATACATTGTCCATATTATTGTAGGTGCATTAATTTAATAATATCAGGTATTTCTCAATAATTGTATTTGATTTTATTTATCAAGTAAAAATACCCTTTTAAGTTTGTGTATACTAAAATAGTATGCACCAATTTCGTATAAAACTTTTTCAATATATATATATATATATATATATATATATATATATATATATATATATATATATATATATTCAATTTATCTAAATAAATGGTATATAACAAATGAGCTATGCCAAGTACGAAGTGTGAGTATATCACAATTGCTATTGCTATGTGTATTGATTATATGTCGGAGTACATCCTAACAAATGAAAATAAGCTATGGCTTCAAAATTAAAACAAAATAATTGTTCGATGTCTTGCATGTTTCATCCATTATATTCTTGATTCCTGAATATACGTTATGTCATTATTTTGAATTTGTTACTGAAAGTGACACTTCTCCTTATAATATATCACTTTAAATTTGTTACTAAAATGATATAATCTTCAAATAATATAAAATATAAATATATATCAATAACTAATTCAAAGTGATATAGAAAAATAGTTCACATTACCTACATATATATACTTTGTCTCTTTCATTGTTCATTATTTAGGTTATATGAGTCTCTCACTACATTTATGTTAGAAGGGACTTTAATTAGTACGGTACGGTGGTGAAGGTGAAGCATAAGGTCAAGGTCGATATATATCAGTCAAAATTGTTAGACTCAATTATGAGTGGAAAGAGGAGTAGAGATTCTTATTTTCTCATGTTTTAATTAAAATGTTAACTAATTTTTGCTCAAAGTAATATGTCTTGATAAATTTTAATTATTATATTAATATCGCCTAAATTTTATCTTTAAACTATAATTTGAGATGATGAAACCACTGACAATATCAGCTATTTATAATAAATAGAATTATTGATAAGGTAGGTGATTTCATACTGTTTGAAAACTGGTTATAGCCCTTTTCTGTTCATTTTGACATAAACTTTTTTTTAACTTAAACCTCCATCCGCTCCATTTCCCTCTTTAAAACTCATTTTTTTTTTTATCCAACCTTAGTTTCCAATGTACATAATTTTTTCTTGCAACTTCATTTTTAATGTTTTAGACATGATTTTTATTGTTCAATTTTAAATTTAGGGTTTAAATTATATGTCAAACAAACTAACATTATTTATTATGATGCACGATAAGTATGATACTCTCTCGTCCCATTTAATTTGCATCATTTGCCATTTTGGTTTGTCCCACTTAAGTTGCATCCACTTTCTTTTAATCTTATCCACACATTTTAATTCTCTTTTAATTTCATCCACATATTTTAACTCTCTTTTAATTTCATCCACATAATTCATTTTCTCTCTTCATTTATTAGAAAAATATCATAATATTAAAACTGCACCAGGCCTTTAAAAAATTTGTTAATTTTCGCTCCGCCCCTGCGTGGATAAACTAGTCTTTGGTATCTATCAACTTTATAACAAGTTTTTTTCTATGGAGTATTTTCTTCACACTTGCTTGCATTGACGATCTACGACTTTATTTTTTCCCGATTTTTATTTGTCGCCACCTTTTTCATTTTATCGCCACCCCTCGAATGAAATTACGAATTTGCCCCTAGAATTAAAAAAATTACAACTTTGCCATTGGACTTAAAATTTCTTATTTTTATACTAATAATAATAATAATAATAATAAAAATAATAATAATAATAATAATAATATTTAAAAAAACTAAATTAAATATAATAATTAAAACAAAAATAAAAATTTAATAATAATAATAACAATCACACTAATAATAATAATAATAATAATAATAATAATAATAATAATAATAACAATAATAATAATAATAATAATAATAATAATAATAATAATAATAATAATAATAATAACAATAATAATAATAATAATAATAATAATAATAATAATAATAACAATAATAATATAAATAATATTAATAAAAAAATTTTTAAAAAAATAAAAATAATACCAGTCGCACAAAAAGTGCGACTGCACCTAGGTCGAGTTGCACAAAAAGTGTGACTGTACCTAGGTCGAGTCGCACAAAAAGTGCGACTTGACCTAGGTACAGTCGCACTTTTTTTGCAACTGGTTTGTTTTTTTTTTTTTTGAATTTCGAATTATAAAATTTCTTTTGTTTAATTAATTTATTTTTAAGTTATTTTTATTTAAATAATAATAATAATAATATTTAAAAAAATAAATTAAATATAATAATTAAAACAAAAATAATAATTTAATAATAATAATAATAACAACCACAATAACAATAATAATAATAATAATAATAATAATAATAATAATAATAATAATGATAATAATAATAACATAAATAATAATAATTATAATAACAATAATAATAATAATAATAATAATAATAATAATAATAATAATAACAATAATAATATAAATAAAAATAATAAAAAAAATAAAAAAAAAATACCAGTCGCACAAAAAGTGCGAGTGTACCTAGGTCGAGTCGCACTTTTTGTGCGATTGGTACTAAATTTTTTTTTTGAAATTTTTTATTTAATTAATTTATTTTTTAAGTTATTGTTATTTAAATAAATGTTGTAATAAATTATTTTATTTTAATATAATATTATATTATGATAATGTTGTTATAATAATTAGTTTTGAATTTAAATAATTTATTTGAATGTTTAATTAATTTTTAATATAATAATAATATATTAATTAAAATTCAGTTGTTAATTAATTTTTAATATTTTATTAATAATTTTTTTATTAATTTAGTTGATAATAGTGTTATTAACTTCAATGACAAATTTGTAAATTTTTAAAGTTCAGAGGCAAATTCATAATTTTATTAGGAGGGGGGTGGCGATAAAATGAAAAGAGTGGCGACAAATAATAATGTTTTTTTTTTTTTCATTTGCTCCTAATAAATCAATAAAAATATACCATAAAACATAAAAATTAAATTCACCAGTATGAAATAAAATGAGTTGAGTTATCATAAATATCCAACAGTTAATGAAGCTGTAACACGTTATAAATACATTGGAACCTTGTCAATCAAACTTTACTTGACGCATCAACCTTAAATGTAATAATTATAACCAAATGGTCAGATTAGAATGCTGCTTTTGCCTATAAGAATTAGTCCTACTTCCTTCCTTGCATTTTATTTTCTCTTTACCTTTTTACCATTTTCATCTATAAAAAATTATAAAAAAATATAAGAAGTACTCCCTACATTTTATTGAATATGTCTCAATTACTTTTTGACATTATTTACTTATTATTTTTTATTTGTATTTTATTCTTAATATATAAATTAAAACATAGTCATGTGAGGTCTTGTTTGATTCATCTCTATACAAAGATTATTAAAATCCATTTTTATAATATTTTGTTATGTGTAATAAGAGATATTAAACATTGAATAGATGCATTTAGTGGAATTTAGGTAGTATATAATCAAATATTATATGTTAGAATAAATATAATAAGATTGATTTAACATTGATACTTCCTCAGTTTCATTATATTTGCTATATTTGATTTTTTACACTATCCAATGTATTATTGTTTTGATTATTTATATTCTAAACTATGTATATTCAAAATTAAAAATTAGTATTATGAAAATATGTGATTAGAAAATTTAAACAAGATCTCGTTTGATAATATTTTTTCTTATACATTAGCCGCTTTAAAAAAAAAAATTAAACAATTAACAGTACCTATAATCATTTTGCAATTTTAGTAACTATTTCAAAACGGTGAGAAATATAGTAATATATTTATTGTGGCAAACAATGAGAATTTAAAGAGTTATATTTTTTATTATAATAACTAAAGATATTAATATTGGTAAGTGACAATTACAACTTTAACCTGTTGATTGACAGAACAAGGTTATGTTAGATGCATGCTATATCTCCATCAATCGACTCCTCAGAAAAGATAGTAATTGTAGTTATCTAAGTTTCTCTTATGTAGCCCCACCTAATCATTTTTGTTTTCCTTTCTTAAACTTTTTATTATTACTATAAATTTATTGTCAATATTTTTACTTTTATCGCCTTTAATCCCAACATTTAATTTTGAATGCCAATTGGCAATTAATGATATTTGTTTTTCTAACTATCGTAGACAACAATAAAACTTAAACTATGACTTTCTTTAGAAATATGTATTTCATTTCAAATTATAAATGTCAATTATAAAATTGTAAATGTATAATTTGAAAATGTCAAAATTTGTCATGTGATTTTCAAATTAATTCTTAACTTTAGCTACTTTTATAACAATACTGAAATCAACTCAAATTTAAATTTGAAGTTTTTTTATTTATCAAACACTAAATTTGATATAATTTTAGATTTTCAAATGAGATTATCATTACTAAACATATCATAATCATGTAATTGAAGATATCTATAGATTAAATTGAGCGTGAGTGTGATTACTATGGGTTCCTCTTATAAAATTTCTAAAATGTAAAAAAAAATTACTTATTACAAATTATGACTAATTATAAGCTATATACTTCTATCAATTGTAAAATTTACAAAAGAACTTTTACTTCCATAATATATAGCATCAACACATTGCATTATCCAATGTAGGACATCATATTTAAAATCCAACCTTTTTATTTTGAAAGGAACTTTAAAATAATTGATTGATCAAATTGTCATTTAACATTTGTAACAGGGTAGCAATCGAAAAAAAACTAACAATTTTAATCACACAAATTTCTATATAGAAAAAGTCAAGATCATTAAAATCCAAACACATTATTGATTTCATCGTATATAGCATCATGAAAGTTTTTTCTTTCCAAGTAAAAAAGTTGATTTATGATTAAGAAGAATGACAAAGTGGTGGAAGCTACGAAACACGGACACGGCTGGCGTGTGACGTGTCGCGTGTCCGACACGCCAAATGAAGTGTCCAATTTTTTAATATTTTTCGGACACGTGGACACGGCAAGGACACGCGACGGACACGGCAAGGGACACGTGTCGTTTTTAAAAAAAAAAAAATGAAAAAACTGAAAAAAAAGAAATAAACCCCTCTGAGTTGACCTCTCAGGCTCTCACTGTCACTTACTCTCATCTCAAATCTCATTTTGAGTTACTGGACTCACGCGGTCACGCCTCCAGCCCTCCACCACGCCTGCTCCTCTAACCCTAAAAATTCTACGGCTGCTCCTCCACCACGCCACCGCCACCGACGGCTTCACTGAGTGGTGTTGTGGTCTGCTGCTCAAACACTCGACGGCTGCTGTGGACCTGTGGTGCTTCCCTAAAAATCGATTTTTTTAATTTTGTTTCAGGTATTTTCAATCTTTATCCTAAATCCTAATATTAATCTTGTTCTAATCTTTAATCTTAGTGTTAATCTTAAATTTTTAATCTTGTTGAGTTGTTGTTTTAACATTTATTTTTACTGGAATTTGATTACTGGAATTTGATGGATATTTGATTTCAATTTGATTACTGTGATGGACTGTGATGGATATTTGATTTCAATTTGATTACTGTGATGGACTGTGATGGAATTTGATTACTGGTATTGTATTGTATTGGTTGTGGTTGTTTATAAATCTTGATGAAATTACTGTGATGGAATTTGATTACTGGAATTTGATGGAGTTTATAAATCTTTAATTGTGGTTGTTTGAATTTGAAGAGTTCAATCATGTCTAGTAGCGGGGCTAGTGGCTCTGATTCGTGCAATGTAAGTGGTGATGCTACAAATGAAGAGGGTGATTTCTTTTATTATCCTTTGTGGAAATATGTTGTGAAAGGGGAAAAAAATGAGTGGAGGTGGGGGTAATTATACTTGGCAATGCAACTTTTGCAAACAAATAAAGAGTGGTTCATATACTAGAGTTAGAGCACATTTGATGGGAGTTGCAAAAGGTGGAATTAGTCAATGTTCTAATGTAACAAATGAGGATAAAATGCAAATGAGAAACTTAGAAAGACAAGTTGAGCAATATAAATAATCTAGACAACCAAAAAGACCACCACTTCCTAGTCATTCTTTGTCTTCCGAAACTTCTCTTTCACCAACTTCATATGCCAAGAAAAGAAAATCTGACAACCCAATCACCAAAGCTTTTGATATACAAGCTCGAAACAACTTAGATGCTGAGATAGCAAGGATGTTTTTTACTGGGAGATTGCCTTTTAACCTTTGTCGAAACCCTTACTATGTTAGTTCATACAACTACGCTGCCACAAATAATATTCCTGGTTACAAGCCTCCTGGTTACAATAAAATGAGAACCACTTTGTTAGAGAGAGAGAAAGAAAATGTTGAAAGGCTTTTAGAACCAACAAAGGCTACTTGGAGGGAAAAAGGAGTAAGTATAGTGAGTGATGGGTGGAGTGATCCACAAAGGAGACCTTTAATTAATCTCATGGTAGCTTGTGAAGTTGGTCCTCTATTCTTAAAGGCCGTTGATTGTTCAGGAGAGGTAAAGGATAAAGACTTTATTGCTAGTTTGTTGAATGATGCCATTGAAGAAGTTGGAGATGACAAATTTGTTGTACAAATTCTGACTGATAATGCAAGCAATTGCAAGGCCGCTGGAGAACTTATAGAGGGTAGATATCCACATATATTTTGGACACCATACATTGTTCACACTCTTAACCTTGCTCTTAAAAACATTTGTAATGCTAAAAATATTTCAAACAATGAGGAGTTTTATGATGAGTGTCATTGGATAACTGAAGTTCATGGAGATGCTTTATTTATCAAAAACTACATAATGAACCATTCAATGAGGTTAGCTATATTTAATAAGTTCTCTCCATTAAAGCTTCTTTCTGTCGGTGATACTCGCTTCGCTTCGGTAGTTGTCATGCTAAAGAGGATGAAACTTCTTAAACCAACTCTTCAATCCATGGTTGTTAGTGAGGCTTGGTCCACATATCGTGATGATCATCGTGGACAAGCTACACTTGTGAGGGAAAAGATTTTAAATGACGATTGGTGGGACAACGTTGATTACATCCTTGATTTTACTCGTCCCATTTATGAAATGATAAGAGCATGTGATACCGACAAAGCATCCCTTCATCTAGTATATGAAAAATGGGATTTAATGATTTCAAAGGTGAAGGAGATCATATATAACCATGAGCATAAACAAAGGCATGAGTATTCTTCTTTCTTTAGTGTGGTCGAAACAATACTTCTTAGCCGTTGGAAGAAAAGCAACACTCCACTTCATTGTTTGGCACATTCTTTGAATCCAAGGTAAAGGAGATCATATTGTATGTTTAAATGTTTAAAGCATTAGATTATGTATTAACTAAATTCTCTTCTTTTTTATGTATTTAAAAGGTATTATAGTGACGTGTGGCTTAAAGAGGTCCCCGATAGAGTTGCTCCACATGTTGACAATGAAATTTCCACACAAAGATTTAATTGCTTCAGAAGATTGTTTCAAAACTTGAAAGATAGAAGAAAGGTTAATATGGAGTATGCTATTTTCTCGGCAAGAGATGGTGGTGTATTTACCGAACAGGAGTGCTTGAATGATATGTACATGATGGCTCCAAAGCATTGGTGGGCAACTTATGGCTCACAAGTTCCGATGCTTCAAGCATTAGCATTCAAGTTGTTAGGACAACCATCATCTTCCTCTTGTTGTGAGAGGAATTGGAGCACATATAAATTCATTCATTCATGTACTAGAAACAAACTTGCACCAAAACGTGCTCAAGATTTGGTGTACATTCATAACAATCTTCGTTTGCTTTCAAGGAGAGGTGAGGCTTATAACAAGGGAAGAACAAGGTTGTGGGATGTTGGAGGAGATGACTTTGGAAATCTAGAAGATTCTATTTGCCTTGGCATGGCGGATCTTTCTCTTGATGAGCCCGAGTTGGAAACTACTTTTGTAGCGGATGATGATGATGGATGTCATATGGATGATATGTGAAGATCAAACTTATATTTACCTATTTATTTGGTTTTCTTTGATTTGGTTTGTATGACTATTTTTAAATACTCCTGTTGTTTATTTGGTATTTATTTGAATGTTATGTGAGTTTTATATTTTTAAAGTGTTTATTTACAAATATCAAATGAAAGATTGTAAAATTATCTTTAATTTGATGTATTTATTATATTACCATTTACGTGTCCCCGTGTCCGCCATTTTTAAGTTGGCGTTTTCCCGTACCCGTGTCGTGTCCGTGTCCATGTCCGTGTCCGTGTCCGTGTCCGTTTTAGTGCAACCTAGAGTGGAAGTCATTCTCTTATCCGACACTTTTTAATACAATATTAGTAAAGGTAAAAGACACTCCCAGTATCCCACACAAGACAGGGTTCTAGTGGGATTTTTTTCCTGAAATATGCGGCCAAACCAAGAATGCTTATGGCTCAATAGATAGAACATTTGAATGTTTAGGAGAAGGCCGTTTGGGGTTAGTACAATATCAGTACTTCTTTAATATTTTTAGGTCTATTTATCCATAATATAATAATGAGCTTTTTACTAAACAAAATTTCTAATATTTAGGTGTGGATCCTGGGCTACGACTCCTTAGCCTACCCTCAAGAACAACTCTGTTGATCGTAAAAACAGGAAAAAATTAATCAAATAATGTAACTACAAGTGTTAATAAAATAAGAAAAATGTGTAAAATTGTATAGAGTGTAGACGTGTTAAATATTATAACCCTAGATGAACATTAGGTACATATAATATGGGACAGACTAAGTATAAACATTAAAGATGATTCTAGACACGTGTAAGTTGTTTCATCGTAAAAAAAAAAAAAAAAAACTTTGAATTATAAAACTAAAAAAGTAGTTTACAAAAACCTACTTTAAAAAAAAATTTTTTGCACCAAAATTTTCAATTATGTTCACGAAGTTTTTATTTTCCACGTACTCTAGCTAAGATCTACATAGGACTTTTTCTAGGATTAGATAAAACCGCTTACAATGTCATCGATTCTATAGGCGGAGATTTTTTGTTTGCCGGCACCAGCTTAATTATTATTTAATTAATAGAAGAGTGAACATACAGTGAGTTGATGTGAATGTAAGAGAGAAGAATAGTGAATACAGTTTGATTGTAGAAACAGAAGACAATCTGAATTTTCAACTCTAAAATACAGAGAGATTAGTAAATACTGAATAATAATAGTAGTGAATAGTGAGTGAATGTGAAAGTGAAAGTGAGTGTTTTTTCTCACAATAAAACTCTGAAGCCCGACCAGTGGCTCACCCACCAAAGCATTTGTTATTTGCTGGGCAACATAACACCCCACTTCAATTTGTTTCCCCTAGAACTAAGATTCACTCGTATGTCCATTTTTTTACTGTACTTTTTTTTTTTTTTATCTTCTTTTAATTAGCTTGAAAATTATCTTCCTTGGTAAAAGTAATTAGGGTTTCTTTTGTGTTGATTACTTGTTCAGTATTTTATGAATTAAGAATAGGTAATTGTTATTGGTTGCCTTTAGTGTTTGACAATTAGTGTATTCTGGACTAAATTTACTGTTTGGGAAATTAAAAAATTTAAATTTAGATTTCAATCAACTCAACCATTATTTTAAAAGTAGTTAATGTTATTAGGAATTTGAAAATGATTTTTCAAACGTTATTATTTTCAAATTCTTTATTTATTATTTCATGATTGATCAAATTTACCCATTTAGCATCATTTGCTATATTGGTTTATCTCACTCATTTTACATCTTTTTTATTTTTGGATAATAATTTATCACTTTATTTTACTTTCATTCATACATTTTATCGTTTTTTAATTTCATTAATACAATTTAATTACTCTCACTTTTTATTTATTACCAAATTTCAACTTTGTCTTAAAAAATACTTCATTTCTCTTTTGCTACTAATTCATACTTAAAAAGATGATTATTTAGTAGGGTTGGGCTCTCTGCAGGCATCGTGACTGGCCTTACCATGCCTAGGCCTACTTGCTAACCCTTTGTGTCGTATCACGTTGGATCGCTGGCCTACCCTTATATACACATTATTAATTTTCTTTTTAAATACTTTAGTTTTCAATTTATTAGTTTTAAACAACTATTGGTTTTTAACAATCGTAAATAATTTGGATAAACTAATAAAAGATAAAGTAACTTCAGAAAATTGTAATAAATTTGAAAATTTAAATGTTAGATCAGTATTAAAAGAATATATATAATTTTCAACATGTGAACGATGAATAAAAAGTTTTTAAATAATCTAAAAAGTATTCTAAATTAATATTATTATGCAAAAATCTATGACACATAATTCATTCGTACTTTTTGTGTCTTGGCCAAAAAAAGGCATCAATTGTGGCACCTTTCCTCCTTCCTTCTTCGTGGCGCAACTGATCTGCCTTCGGGCCGGGTTGGTTATGGATGATTCATGATATACTGAGCTTCATATATGTTGTACTCATATCTTTAATTTTCGTGCTGATTCAGTCTGTACCCATGTTTAATTTTAATATACATCTTATAATTTTTTGAATCATAGTCTTCATTAGGGCTGCACACAGTCCGGTCTGGTCTGGTTTGACAGAAAAATCAGACCAGACCAGAAATTCCGGTCTCGAAATTTTCCAGACCAGACCATTCTAGAACGGTCTGGTCTGGTCTGGTCTACTGTTTTTTTTTTTTTTTGTATTTTTTTAATTGAGTGAGAATCTAAGATAAACGATAATCTGTAAACAAAATACATCATCAACATATTAACATTCAACATATCAAACGAGTAATACCAACATATTAACATTCAACATATTAAACGAGTAATACCAACATATTAACATTCAACATTCAACATAATTAGCAATTTAACATTCAGAATTTCAGAATGTTGATTCTTCCAATACTAGAAATCTACAATCAAACAAAATGGTGATTCTTCCAAATTCCAATCAAACCCTAAAACTGAAAATTAAGCAATTACACATGTTAAACATAAAACAGAAGTCAACAAACAGTTAGATTTAATATCAGTTGCTATATCATGTTCACGGGAATTGACTGTGAAATATATGTGAATTATATTCTTGTATGATTGCTTAGTAATTGTCAAGATTGCTTAGATTTAATATCAGTAATACCAACATAGTCAAGATTGCTTAGTCAAGTTGTAACACAGGCCACCAATTATTAACATAAAATGCCAAATTGTCAATGGAGGATGCCAAACAAAAACCCTAAAAATCAAAAACTGATAAAAAAACCCTAAAAATCAAAAAAATCAACCAATATACTTACATTACGAGATTCTACACTTGATTCCGTGGTGAATGGTGAGATTGGAGAATGAAGATTGGAGGACTGTCGACTTTGAAGCTTGAAGGAGGCGTCTTTGAAGGAAGCAGAGGCGTCTGGCGTCTTTGAAGAGAGGTCGATGGGTTGAAGCTTGAAGAGTTGAAGGAAGCGAGGCGTCTTTGAAGGAGGTCGATGGGTTGAAGCTTGAAGAGTTGAAGGAAGCGAGGCGAGGCTGTGCAGGAGGCGAGGTCGAGGAAGAGAGGAGAATGGGAGAAGGCGAGGAATGGGAGAGGCAGCCAGCAGGAATCACGACTAGTTGCCCTAATCCCCTAAAATTTGATTTTATTACGGTTTTCCGGTCCGGTCTGGTCTGAAAATTTTAAAACCGGGACCGGACCGTTTTGGATTACGGTCTGAAAAAAAAAACCAGACCAGACCATTTAGACCGTAGACCAGACCAAATATTAAATTTACGGTTTGGTTTACGGTTTAGACCAAATCGTGTTCAGCCCTAGTCTTCATACATCTCAAGGTTTACTTTTTTTAAAAAAAATTTCGTGTATCCCTTTTTATAAAAATAATTATTTTAGATATTATTAAATGGCGCTACCTTTTTATTGTGTTGGTATCCCTTTTGTTTCTTTTTATCATCTTTCTGAATTGAATTTTATGAACTCAATTTCAACAATTTTTTTGTGTATCAAAGCAATATAGAAGGTGATTTCAACATTGAAAATGTCGAAATAACTAATTTTATGCAAAATATCGAAAATGTTCTTAAAGTTAACGTTTTTTAATTAGGTTATAGCTTCAAATATAATCGCTTTGAAGATATCTATTAATTATTATCGAATTTTGATTAATATATGATGTAATTGGTTAAAAATAATTTTTTAGTACGATAACTAGATACACTCAGATATTTTCATGATGTTGCTTTTTCTTTAAAAGATTATTTATTATTATCATTTTATTTTATTTTACATAATTAGAAATTGTTAACATAAATATGAAAAATTTTAATTAACTTTTTTAAGAGCGGATAAATTTAAAATTTTATTAAAATAGTGACAACACAATAAAAAAATAACCATAAATAGGAAGTGATTATTTTTTTCTTATGACATGCTTATATTATTGTAAACCGTGGGTTGTGGGAAATAGTAGAAGATCAAAGGGAGACAACCTCCAACCATAATTTTCTGAACTTGTCTTTCTTTTGGCTTTATTTGCTTATCATCTTCTAAACATGTTAATTCTAGTTAATTAGGGTCATTTATTAATTATAATATATTAATTAATTAATTAATTTCCTCTTTCTAGCTTCTAGACTCTATATCAACTCTTATCTTATTTTTCCCTTGACAATCTTTTTCACCCATCAAAGTATTGCAGAATTTTTTTAGCAAAATAGTTTATGGCTAGTCTTATGGGAGACCGGCTCGTCATGACACTCATATAATTAATTTATAATCAATTGTTTTAAAATTTTGTTATATCACTTTAACAAATTAATTATTTATAGTTCAGATTAATAGAGATTATCTATTTCACTATAAGACGTCTTATTGAAAAATTTATAAATAATTTATTAATTATTATCATTATTATTTTAGCAAAATAGTTAAATCACTAGTCACAAGTAATTTCTTGTCTCTCCTTTTTTACTCAATAAAAAATGACCTTTATTTCCACCCCTTTTGTTCCTTTTATATAAGTAGTCCCACATAGTTTTGTTTTTTAACCTACCTTCACCACCATCATCATCTTCTTTCTCCCCATTCTTTTCTCTCTCACTCAATTTGGTGATATTATGTTCCCTCCCTCCTACTTTCCCTACCTTTTCTAACCTTCCTTTATCTTTCTCTCTCTAACTTTTAATTTCTCTATTGCCTAATTATCTTAATCTTTTCATCATGTCTCATAATCCCTACTTTAATCATCATCATGATCACTATTCACCTACATTTTTCAATTCCTCTAATTACCCCAATATTAATAACTTTTCTCCATTTTCAAACAATAATATCAATTTCTTCATCTCTAATACTATCTCTAATCACCCCCATCAAGATTATAATAATAATAATATTTCCTCTAAATCATTACAATTACAATCACCCCCTTCTCCCCCTCTTAGAGAAGCCCTTCCTCTCTTGAGCTCAAGCCCTGTTAAAAACAATAATAATTATAATTATCATATTAATCTTAATGAAGATTATAATGATAACCATAATATTATTGGAGAGTTAGAGGAGTTTTCCTCTACAAGTGCTCCCATGGAAGTTGACAAGATTATTATGAGGGATACAACTAATCATGGTGATGATGATCATGATGGTGATGATGATGAAGATGACGATGATGGGGGAGTGACTATTGATCTTAATTTAGGGCTTCCATATTGTAGTACAGCTGATCTGATCTCAGCTTCTCATTCCTCTTCTTCAACCACATCAGATCATCATCATCATCTAATAAATGGTCATCACAATAGCAGCAGTATCAATAACAACAATAGTATGATGATGATGATGATGGTGAATGATCATGATAGTAGATCAGATGAAGTTACAGTAGCTTCAACTTATTATGATAATAATCCTAACAATAATTATAATAATAATAATAATAATAACTCTTGCTCATCAGTTGGTGGTTATTGGAACTCAATAGGTACAGTTAACAAAGGGCAATACTGGATTCCTACTCCTGCTCAGATTTTGATTGGTCCTACTCAATTCTCTTGCCCTCTTTGCTTCAGGACTTTTAATAGATACAACAACATGCAGGTAAATTAACTCAATCTCTATATCTATTTGAATATATAATATATCCTAAGGGTTCTTTTAATTGAGTTGGTTCCTTAAAACTATTTTGAGCACGCACTTTCAAAAGTATGCTTTGTCTAATAGAATTTATAACATATGTATTTCTCTAGATTATAGTATAACTTAAGTTGATGGTTGGTAGCGTATTAACATATGATTATTGCGTATATCTAACTCTTCTAATACGTGTTGAGAGTGTGATATATGGTGGTGATTGTGGATGTTATTTAGCTTTTTTTTATTTCTAAAAAAAGGAAGAGGGGAGAAAATAATAAATCCTAATTTCATACCCTACTAGGCTTTTGCTCTTTTGATGTTAGAATTCTTTTTTGTGGCTTAATTTCAACTACACTTTAAATTTTAAGAAAAAATATCAGAAAAAATCAAATGCATAACCAATGTTTGTTATAGCTTTCTAAAGTCTCACTTATTAGGAATTCCTCTTTTCTCTTTATTTGTTTCTTTTAGTTAACACTTTTGATTGCAATTTGACTTATGCAATCCACAATAATCTTGAAGTTGTTATGTTGATTATGTGTCTTTATATCATTTTAATATGCTAGAATTATATATTTCCTGCATTTTTAATACTTGCTAGTTATTGCTACTTAACGAATATATATGTTATAATTAATGTATAAAAAAAATATAGTCAATAAAAATTTTATTTGAATTGTTTGATTGCATACTTTCAAAATATTACTTTTTATAATTTTTGGTGATGTATAATTTAAAATATATTGTGGAAATATCATATATATATATATATATATATATATATATATATATATATATATATATATATATATAGGGTTTTATTGCAAATGTTGAAAATTCAATTATATTCCTAGCTAGTAGCTACTCATCAATTAGGGTTTTCTTATTCGATCTATTTTCTTTTTGCTTAAAATAAAAAAAATTGGTAGCTAGATTGATTTATGTGGTTATATTGGGATTAGAAAACAATGATCTCATACTAGTGTGCAAAACGTAGCTTCTGTAGAGAGCCTAGTCCAACTGAGACCAAGATCTGTGCCCTCTTGGCTCTTTCTTTCTCTTTTCTCTCTTTTATGTTGATTGAATGAGACAAGGCGGGCAATAAACACTTCCAATTTTTGGCTCTTTTATTCTTTTTCTTTTTTCTTCTGTTGAGTCCTTGAAGTTTGTGTTGAATCTCATAGTCATCCACATGTGTGCAATAACTAAACTATTTAATTTAATTTAACTAATTAATTACATTCTCTGTTTCATTATATTTGTTATATTTAATATTTACGCAATTCAATGCGTTATTTTAATTATTTATATATTCGATTATGTATAATTAAAAATTATAAAAAGTTCATATAATAAAAATATGTGATTAGATGATTCAAATGGAATAGTTTCATAATATATCACTATAGGAACTTAATTCAATCAACCATTAATTATATATGTTATTTCTTATTAGTACATATTTGTTGTGGAAGAAAATACATGTTTGTAATGAGTTGTTCAAGTGAACTAGCTAGGCTCCTCGTTGGAAAATATAATCTTTGCATATGTTTAGTTCTTCTCCATGTTAGATATGTTCTAACGTTAATTTGTTTTGGATTATATAATTATTCCCCACCATATATATCTAGGATTAAAATTTTAACATTATTATTGTTTAATTTGCTTTTGCATTCTTTTCTTGATCATAATCACATAATTAATCTAGAAGTTAATAAAAAATTACACGGCTTCATTTAATTTAATATTTTTATACATATTTTTAATTTCTTATTTATACTACATATAAGACCTTTTTCCCCAAATTTTGCACTAGCTAGCAAATTTGATTATTATTTTGCGTACTATTAAGAACTTGTATTGAAACAGGAAACCTACAATTGCTTTGAATTATTTGAGAGAAAAAGACAACAAATTATGGTCCTTCAATACAATTTATGAGAAAAATACAACATTACACGTTTATGTATAGGCAATGGTCCTTACTAACTTGGGTAACATAAATTATTATGGTCGTTAATAAGTATTTTTCAGTACTTCTCCCTTCTTCAACTGGGCAAGAGTACTTGAGTTTTCTCCAACATTTATTCTTTGTACTTTATTCTTTTTTTCTTTTTATTTTCTCCTAATACTACATATTGTATGTTTGTGAAAATTAATTATCATATTGACTCTAACCCTAATAAAAATCATGACACATTCATGCCAATAATTATAATACTCTTTTCATTTCAGGTTATTAAACGTAAGAAATTTTATCAATCGTCAAAGAAGATTACACTGTTTAATAAAGAACACTTAACTTTGTTATATCTTTGTTTCTTTATTATAAATGTAAAATTTTTGTAGATATGTGTTCTAATTATTTAATATTTAGAAATTGATGATGTGAAGCAAACAGGGAGAAGAGAGATAAGAAGAAAATTAATTCTAAAATAAAAATATTGGTCGTCATAAATATGGTGAAACCGTAAAATAAAATAATCAAAAAGACGGAAAAAAATAGTTAAAAGGATAAATGAAATTAATAAATTAATCATGCATGGGGTAAATATTACATGAGCTATATTTTCATTAGAAATAAAGTGGTACCACACAAGCACAATGTTATCAGATTTTGGAACATCCATTAGCTTCAATTAATGTCTATGTATTGTGACCAGGTATCTACTATCCATCTAATAGGGCTCCTTGCATTGGTGATTCAAATTATATATGCACATTACATTTAATGCAATCATAATTTTTTTAAGTCCTCATCTTAAACATTGCATTCAAATTTCAAACAACAGTCATTTTCCATTAGCTTTACTATGTCTATCTATATATGTTCATTATATGTACATATTAATTTATTGCCGAGTAAAAATTCTAAATCAATCCATAAGACGTGAAAGCGTTAATACCAATATATCGAATTTGAGAAGTGTAGCGCGTTCTTGAGTGCTGATGCTTTAAGATGATTGATTGATTGCCAATAACCTGCCATTATTGTTTACTCTTGAAAGTAGGAACTAATATATATTGATACAGAAGAGTCAAAACAAAAAAATATACAATCTTTTTTAAGACCGTCAATTTAATACTTTGTAAATGCCCAAAATCACCCAGTTGAATCACTTAAAGATGGAAATCAACTATATTACATGCCTAACAAATTAATTTATCACATTATTATTAATCAAAATTTACCATAATTTACAATTATCTTTTCAGATGCATATGTGGGGACATGGATCACAATACAGGAAAGGCCCAGAATCCCTAAGAGGGACCCAACCAACAGCCATGCTAAGGCTTCCATGCTATTGTTGCGCACCGGGTTGTCGGAACAATATCGATCACCCACGGGCAAAACCCTTGAAGGATTTTCGGACCCTCCAAACACATTACAAAAGAAAGCATGGAATAAAGCCATTTGCATGTAGGAAATGTGGTAAACCATTTGCTGTAAGAGGGGATTGGAGGACCCATGAGAAGAATTGTGGTAAGTTATGGTATTGTACTTGCGGGTCGGATTTTAAGCACAAAAGATCTTTAAAAGATCATATTAAGTCATTTGGACATGGCCATGCTGCCTATGGAATCGACTCTTTTGATGAAGAAGATGAACCCAATTCGGAAATTGAACAAGATAATGAATCAAATCAATGAAGTTTAGAGGATCGGATGATGATCTTGAAGAAGAAATTGAATGATCAATTAAAATGGTGAATTGTCTAATTAGGGTTTTTTTTAATTGTATTATATATATATATATATATATATATATATATATATATATATATATATATATATATATATATATATATATATATATGTATATGTATGTATGTATGGTTTAATTTTGTTTTAGACGGGACTAGCTAATTAGACTTAGTTTAAACTTTGAAAAAATAACGTATGGAAAAGGGGTTTAGTTTATTAAAAATGGGGCTAGCTTAGCTAGAATTATCTTTTGAATATTAATTAGATCTCCCTAGATTATATATCTTTATTTTTGGTTAACTAGGTTTATTTTTTTCTTCTATTTCTCTTCTTTTATTAGTGCTAAATCTATATATAGTGCTTGCTCTCAAAAAACAATCTTTTATAAAATAAATTACTTAAAAATAAATAAATAAATAAATATTTTTTATTTTCATAGCTATAAAAGTCATTTTCCAAAGTTACCTAGATGATTGCAAAATTGCTATGGTTTAGTCTTAATAACCACTAGAGATTTCATCTTTGAGGTATGTACTATGTAGCAACCTAGAAGGATAAAAGACAAATTCATAATGTATAATAATGTGGGAATCAACTAGTTCTTCTTTCATTCAAAAATAATAATGACATTGTCTCTTCCTAAAAACTAATTTAGATACTTCTACAATGTATTTTTCAAAAAAAAAAAAAAAAAAACTCTATAGTTTTTATACCTCGATTCTAATTATTTTTTAACAATAAATTCTTAAAAGGATATAATTAATACGTCTCATTTCAAAAAAAAAAATAAAAATATTTTGGACATACTAAAATATAGTACTCTTAAAATATACTTCTTTGATATTACTTCCTAGCCATCCTTTGAGTATACAATTTTTTGGTCAATAATATGATTTTAATTTCATAAAGAGTAATTATTTCAAACTAAGCAATAGATGATTTATTAACAATTTTATCTCGTCACTACTCCTTCTATTCCTTTAATTTTTTTTATAAAACATTTATAATACTCCACTTCAATTTGCATTTGACACTAACTATTTCATTTTAAATGAGGGTGGTCGAGATTAAAACTAAAGCGTGAATTTTTTTCATGCTGACTTCTAATACCATATCAAAAAATCAGCAAAACCAAAAGTTTAAATTGGTGAACATGACATTAGAATATTTTATATTCTCCAACAATTTAACTATTTATACATCCAATTCATGTCTTTTAATTGAGGTTCTAATTAATTATCATATATCTGCCTACGTGGGAATATAGATAATTGATATAGTATTAGTATATATACTTAGAACTACTAATCATATTTGGACAAGTAGTACGTAAACTAATGAAGAAGAATCAACTTTTTTGTTTCTCAAACAAAAAAATATATAATATAAATTAGGAATAAATACAAAAAAGAATTACTATTTTTTTTTATATTACTTTCATGTGCTTTTTATAGTTTTCTTTTGACTAAATAATTAAATGGGTCCTAATATCTGTATATAAGTATATGATTTAATTTTTCTACCTGTAACCTTTGTTTCAAATAAAGCCATCATGAACGTAACATTTAGAGCAATGCGATTTAAAATCTTTTATGCTTTAATAATTTGTATTTTAATCTTCTTTTGAAGAAAAAATGGGCCCCAATCTGATCAATTAAGTATGCTCACTAATTAGACTGAGTATGTTTCATTAGATACATGTGAACCAATAATGTAAGATACATGTAGTTTTAAATCATTAATCTTATTATTTAAAATAATATAACATAAAGTTATAATTCATAATCAAAATTGTAACAAGAAAATCCATTCCCTCTCCCTTCTTGCCTGCAGAGATTTATTCTTACCTAAAAATATATAGAAAAAATCATAAAGATTTATAATTTAAGAAATTTTACTAATACCTACAAAAATAAAAACATTAACATATAGAGTAATAAGTTAAGCATTAGATAAAATAAGCTTTGTTAATATTAAATTAGAAGAACAAATCCTATATCAATCTTCTTTAAACCACTATAAAAAAATTTATTGTTGATTACCAAACTTAATACACTTAATCAATCAAGGTCTAAAATTACAAAAACATGGAAACATATAATAAATCACCATCTAAGTGAATGACAAGATGAGGGACACCCTTAACCAGATATAGAGAGGGCCCTGCTCCCAATTTAGAATTGCATGTAGAGGAATGCACATCATGCATGGAATCATAATCTTAATAATTTAATATTATTTAATAACCTAAGCACAAACCTAAGCTACTAGAGAGATTTTCTTAATTCTGTATTGTGACTCCAATGTTGTTTCATGTTACAATATAATATATTGTGGGTCTCAACTATCAACTTAAATTTTGGTTGAGTTGGTTTTTTGACATGATATCAAAAACCAGCGTAATAAAAGGTCACAAGTTCAAATCTCAACCCTCTTATTAATTTAGAATATTCAGAGTATGTATGCATCCACACTTCTAATCCAATGGGCTCTTGTGTGAGAAAGCATGTTAGAATATATAACATATACAGAAGTCAAAACCATCCGCTTAAATTTTTGATTAAGTTAGTTCCTTGACTTTTCATCTATCGATGAAATCATATAGGACCTACGAAAGATTATGTCTAGCCCACACGACATGAATCTTAAGAAATATCTCAATAAACTCATTTAATATTATTTATTTTACAAGAATAAATAATGCAAGTGGTGCTAATTGAGAAGGGTGTATCCCTCCTATTCACCACAAGTGTTTTATTTGCTTTATGCACTCTATCCGGTGCACTTATTTGATTTTTAAAATCTCTAATTGTTCTTAATTAAAAATTATAGACAGTTGATATAAATAATCCTTGCATTGAGACGAATCAAACAAGATCCCACTTGACTATATTTTAACTTATAGATTAATAATAAAATGCAAATTAAAAATAAGAAATAAATCAGGCCCAAAAGATAAATGGAACACTTATGGAGAATAAGAGGGAATATAATTTAAATGGTAAAAAGTGGAGTAAATAATAAATGAAAAATATATAGAGATATTGAGTGACATTAAATGACCTCTAACTTCCATATTGTCTAAGTACAATTTGGACCGACGATGGTAAATGGGAGGTACCCATGAAAATGCTGTTAAATTAGCTGACCAAAATTTGCCTCATAAATCAGCTACTTTCATGATTGTTCTTACTGTTCTCCCTTGTGTAGTGTCTAGTGCCTAACTCCCCTTTCTTAGTCCTTAACTCTTTGTTTTAAAAAAAAAATTAAGATTATTTATCTAACCTTTTACTCTACAATGTACAAAAAATTTTATATTTGAATTCTTTTTTAATAGTTTAATTTTTATTCTTAGTTTGACGTCAGCATACCTTTTTATTTTCATGATTGTTCTTACTATTCTCCTTTATGTACGTTGTTTTTGCTTAAGTTTAATTACTATTAGTTTTTTAGGCCTCAAAATTTCGAAAATCTGTAAAACAAATAAGGCCTTAAATTTTATAGTGTATTTCTTGCTCTGCCCTTGTAGCTGCTACATACCCTATTAGTATGTCGAAATTAAACTAAGGGAAAAAAATTTTATTATTAAAAGATTATGCATAAGAGTGATTATTCATAGTGGATCGGTAAATAGTTGAATTATTCATGTCTAATTTTTTCTTTATTTTTTAGGTATTCTTATACTCTTGCTCTTCATTAGTAGCTGTAATACTTTTTATTTTCATGCGATTTAGAGCATTCTTAATGATGATTTTTTTCACTCCCTTTATTTATCATTAATATGTATTTTTCATAATAACTATATATTTTCATGGACAAGCTAAACTTAACTTTTCTTAATAAAAATTAAATTCAACGTGTATTATTTGAATCTATTTTTTTAACATTCAGATTTTTTTTAGTACTTTACAGCAAATATTAGAAAATTTGCACAAGAAATAGTATATTTGAAAATGTTCCAAAAATAGTAAATTTGGTGTCATTTTATAAATCTAGAAAAATTATAACCGTTTGTAATTTTTTATTGTTTATTATTTTTTATGTAAACATTGTTGTTGGAGCTTTTAAATGCATATATATTTAGGCCAGTGGTGTGACGAAACACGGCTGTTGTGCTTGAAAAGTTATAAATCTCCGTATTTGTTAGGATGACATCGGGGTGTGGAATTATGTCATTTCATGACCAATTTATAGGTCATTGTTAACAATGTGTTTTTAATTGTTAAGATAAGGCTTTTAATGAACTATAGACTTTCAATATTTTTAAATATGTTTAAAAATTATAATAAATTGAGATGAATTAAATAAAATTTTACTTTAATATATTTTTTCTTATATAGAAAGAACAAGAAATTAAATGATAAAAATACTCTTATAACAACGAATGTTAATGTATTATACACAAATATAGCAACTAATAAAACCAACAGTCGTATTTTTAAAAATTGAATAGATGGTATTCATAAGATGAGATCAAATGTATCATGAATTCATTATTATTACTGCTTTCCGCTTCGGATGATCTATTTCATGCTTTCAAATGTTCAACTAAATTCGAGTTCATTATTAGGAGTATAATTTAAACATTTCAAGCTTAACTTATTAAAAAGTTGTGCCGCGCTCGCGGCCCTGCCCCCGCCCCATCAAGTAGTTCTAATCATAATTATCACAAAATTAAAGGGATATAGAATAAATAATTTATTAATCTTTCAACAACATACTTGGCTTTAAATATTTGTAATAACTTACCCTTTGGTGGCTTTAATTTTGTTCCATTAGAGTTAAAAAACTTTTACATACAAATTTGAAATATAGCAAATTCAAAGTGATTAAAGAAAATTTCCTTCGTCTTATGTCACAGTGAACTAGTTGATGTGATTCTATATATTACTTTTACCAACTATATTCTCTCTTAATTCTTAATATTTCACTACTCCAGTTCACCATACCTAATCTTTTAATCTTCATGCCATTAACAATGAGATTAAAACAACTGAAACAAGAGATGTTTGGTTAAAACAGTTTATTGGACAATTTAAGTTTATTTTGTTATAAATATAGGATTGTGTGGTCAAACCATTTAATGTTAATGTTTTGATAAATCAGCCGATTGAAACAACTTATTGTTTTTGAACAAGCTGTTAATTCATAGCAACGGGTTTAAAATCACTTGGTTAAACCTGTTAATAAAACAGCTGATCAAATTAACCACCGTATATATCATCACTTAAATTTGAAACAATTAAAGTAAATGCATACAGCAAGTAGGTATAGTACAGGGCAGGGTCACAGCAATACAAGAAGAATACAGGTTAAATAGTGAACAATTTACACAAGCCTTAGGTTGGGCCTTGGGATTGAAATAACTCATACAAATAGCACAGTTGAAGCTAAGTTCCAGTAGTAGTTATCACAAAAGGTTAATATTTCTACTATTATAGTTGAAAAATACTTGTACATTATACATAAAGTTTGAAAAAATCATGCTGCAGGCTGTAGTACTTAAATTAAAATTCAGTATGAGAGGCCTTTTCAATCTGCTAAAAAGATAAATTATTCATCATTACTCATGTTTTTCCTCTTTTATTAACATAAATATAAATACATAAATTAAATATGCATCATGTCTTTTCTTTTCAAGAATGCTTTTTAGGGTGCTAAAAACCTGTCTTTACCTTTGGTTAATTTCTTGGATTGGACCCCTTTGGCTGATTGTTATACTATGTTTAGGCTCCAATCAAATGATTAGAGAGAGACATAGATAGAGTTTTACTTTTTTTTAAAATTTAAACTATTTATTTCTCATACAATAATATTGTTTGCATTAACCTATCTCAATATAATTGTAAACAAAAATTAGCTTATTGTGTCAAAACTAATATTATTGCAATTATAACTAACATTATTTTATCATGAATAAAACTAGAATAATGCAACTATAAGATATAATTAGAGAGGTATGTATAGAAAAAGGTTTTTAATAATAATACGCATTATTTGAGTTATCGTATCTCGATAGTATTGCAAACGACGTTTAGTTATTGTGATTGAATGTAAACCGAAAAAACCACAAAGTTATATTTACTGTTTCGTTAAGATTATTTTGCAACTATTCGCCGATGTGTTTGGTAAACGGTTAATAGCTATTAGCTTATAGTTGATTACAGTAGCTGATTTGACTAGATGATTAATTAACTGGTTTAAATTTGACCAGCTAATTTAAACTCGTTGCTATGAATAGCATGTTCAAAAACAGCATATTCATAATAATAATAATAATAAAATGGTAATTTATTATGTTAGGCAAGAAAGGATAGAAAAGATCCTGGTGGCAGCTTTTGTGAAAGGAGTTTGAGACTTGTTAGATTTGAATAATCCCCTTTGCCTTTGAAAGGTCATGTCTAAAGGAAGCATTATATACTCACAGGCTGAGGTCACAACCACAGTAGCATATATAACTGGTGAAAATGAGACCACTGTTTACCTGTTTGGGCAAATGCCATATTTCTGTAACAAGTTCATCATATTTCTCCTTCATAGTGGTGCTTACTGCTTAGTAATGAGGAAGTCTAGGTAAATCATGATTACTTGAAAAATGATAAATCATGATTATGTGGCTTAATTTTATTAGGGGCATTTTTGGTGTTTTATTATATCTTTTTCTTGTTTTATATATTTTATTATTATATTTTATGTTTTCTATGATGCTTTGTAAATTACGGCTATTAATTATGATTTTCTGCTTAGTAAATTATTTATATGATGTCATCAAGTTAGGAATATTTCATTTAAATAATTCATTTAAAGTGCAATATCTATATCTTTGATATTATTTACCATTTAAATTTATTTTAATATAGCAATTAATGTGATAGAATAAATATAGTTAAGTAAGATTTTATTTAAATCATCTAATATTATACTCTTATTTTTATAATATTTTTTTATAATTTTAATTATGCATAATTCTAAATATAAATGATTAAATAATATATTATTTGCATAAAAATGTAAAATGTAGCAAATATGATAGAATGAAAAGCTTATATATTTAAAGTAAATATACATCATAATAAGCAAATCAATTTAAATTATTTATAAAAAGCAAATAATAGTAATTAAATAGTCATAAATTAAAAATATTACGTGTATAGAAAGGAGAAGTTAAGCTAGTAAAAGTACTATACTACTATTTTGGTCTGTCTCCAATGGTTTGTCCCATTACCCGTTTTGGACATGATCCATCTATAATACCCACTAAAACATATCATTAAAATTTATTTGTATCTTCTTTCAAGTTCTTTAATTGTGGCATTAAATTTTAATGGTTGGTTTGATAGCACGTCGTAAATATTGATATGAATAAAAAAATTAAATATATATTTAAATAAAAAATAAAAAGTCATTCTCATGAAAATAAAATTTCATTTTCATGTATGCTTTTTTCCTAAATTTTCTTAATAAACCAAAAATATATTAAAGTGTATACAAAACATCATATAGTAATTTTTTTCAAAATCTAGAATTGGATTTTATTTATGTATATCAATATTTTTTTTATAAATGATTATTCTTGTAACAATTAGTTTCTTAGACAACTCAAGGCAACGAGCATATATTCACATATTTTAAATTAGTTAAGCTATATTAATATAACTGATAAGTGCAATTATTTGCATTTATTCATATCATTTTATACTCCTTAATGATGATTATTGTTAGTAATTTCGTGCTTATTTTGAAGATTTATGTTACTTTACTCATTTTGGTTATTCATGTTGATTTTGAGCGGTTTAGATCATTTTTAAGCATAATTCTTATGATTTTAATGATGACAGAGTTTACTAAGGAGATTATTTCTTGTTTGAAGATGTTTTACAATAAAGATGGGCAAAAGAGTTGAAAAGTGTTTAAAATGCAAAAGTTTTAAAGTGAAATTTGATATATGCTCACTCTTTTGGTCATAACTTTTGATAGACATATCACATTAATGCAAGGTTTGGGCATTGAAAACTAGACTTCAAGAACTTTCCAACGGTATACTATATGTCCAATTTTGACAACCGAGCAAGAAATGACAACCATTTCAATTTCCTGTAATTTTTCAGTACAAAATGCCGACTCGGCTTTTTGCACAAAACGCCGACTCGACTTTTGTGGGAAAAAAAGCTGCCGCCGAGTCGGCTGTGGGTTCTGGAAAAATCACTGCTTTGTTTCATCAAAAGCCGACTCGGCTTTTTGCTGAGTGCCCTCAACCGCCGACTCGGCTTTTTCTTCTGTAATGTCAGCAGTTACGTTTTTTTTAGCAGATAGTATAAATAGAGTTAGTTTTTTTTAGGAAGTTACGTTTTTTCTCTGGGTAGTTTTCCCTGAATTTCTGCACTTTAGTTTTTCATGTTCGTTGTTTAGTTTTCATTGAGGATCCTTTGTTGTTACCCTTTAATTCCTTGCAATTTACAATTACGTTCTTCTCAAGATTTGTAAGCTTTCTCATTTATTGTTTCGTTATTCAATGTTATCTATCATTTACTACGTGTTCTTCATCATTATGCATAGTGAGTAGTTTTCTTATCTAGGGTTAAGGCATTATCCCTAATTCAAAGCATGGAATAATATTTTATCGATTGATTGTGTGTGAATTGAGTCTGTAATTGAACCTACGCTTAATGAATCTCGATTTAAACATCTTTATTAACCTTTTCAATAAAACGGAAGTTTGAGATTAGGATTAATTTAGGATTGAGATATATTTAAGTTAAATTCCTTCTAGTTTAACCAATAGAACGGAAGTTTGAGGATTAACACTAGTCTGGTCTTAAATCGATATTAATCAATAGAGCGGAAGTTTGAGATTAATTAGATCACGTTTAATTATGTCGATGACTCAGTTTCATACAATCATGAGAGTGATTGATCCCTATGTTAGAATTAAGTGACGCCCGACGCCCTAGAGCTTGTCATATCATTATTATCTCCATATCGTTTCTGTTTTTGCATTAGTTTATTTGCATTATAGTATTATTTCTCAACCCATATCTATTGTTTGATCCGTGTTTTGTAGTCATTAAACAACCAAGTCGATTAACTCGCCTCCTTGTGTTCGACCCGCAGATACACATTAATCGTGCGCTTGCGGTTATTAAAATTTACACTACTAATAACCAATGTAAAAATAGCATTTCATGATGAAACTGTCTTTTACAATAATCCATAAACTTTAAATTATGATGAAAGTTATCCTTGGTGACTAATTTAACAATTATTAGTATAAAAAAATCATGACCGACGGTTCTACTGATGGTGATATTGCAGTCAAATCCAACCAGGGCCACTATTTATGGGCTTTATATATCCACATTAGACACAAAGTTTTCTACTTGGTTGGTTTGTATTGGTTTAATACTCTACCAAGTCAATAAATTGGCTAATTGGCCAACTTAAAGTATTGTATGTCCACGTTTACCTTGGACACACTAGTCTTTTATTTAGTGGCACATCCATAATTTATATTTGGGAAATTCCACGTGGTAATCTTAAGGTCTGGATTTTTCATGTGGTAATCGAAACTTTTAAAAAATCCACGTGATAATCCTGTGATTTACATTTTGCTCCACCATGACCTTTTGCACATAAAACATTAGCACAACACATAAACAGTTGCTAATATTCCGGTACAAGATAATATATCAGAAGAAAAGACACTTTTTTCATAGACTTTTTTTGGGTTGTTATTTAATTTAATTAGACTCTTTAAATTAATACATTTTAAAATGTTTATAAAAAAATTATATATTAAATTTATATATTATACAACGTTAAATTTAAAGTTAATTTTGCTATTATTTTTTCTGAACTTAATTAATATAAAGGGAAATTCCACGTGGTAAGCCTGATGTTTTGGGTTTCCACATTGTAACCAAAATTTTTAAAAACTCCACGTGGTAACCCTGAGATTTACGTAATTGTTTCACTTTGACCTTTTTGCACATAAAAACGTTAGCGAATGTTAATTTCAAAGCTTTAAGTCTATTGGACGCGTATTTATGCGACTCACCATTTCAAATGCCATCGGTTTCAACCTTTTCCCAAAAATATAAATCCTAACTCTATCATCTTTGGATTTGGGGGAAAAAAATATGATTTGGATGAAAGATGGTAGAGTTGGGGTTTATTATAAATATTTTAAAATGTATTAATCAAAAGAGTCTAATTAAATTAAATAACAACCCGACAAAAGTCTTTGAAAAAAGTGTCTTTTCTTCTGATATATTATCTTGTACCGAATTATTAGCAACTATTTATGTATATTTTTTTTGTTATATTTTAAGCTTCAAAGCTTATATATTTGAACAAAACTAATGTAATTTGCAAAAATTTAAAATTCAAGCAATTAAGCCTCAAACTCCATGTTCTCTCATCCTATTTATTGTTTCAATTCTACATAAAGAAATGCTTTAAGTTTGGTCCAACATCATTAGTCATAGAATGTGAACAAATAAAAGTTGAAGGATATCTAATCACATGTTGTTTCACTTTAAGATGATTCCTTTCTTTATTGTGTATACTTCTATTATTAGTATATTGGGTGAAAAACTATAGTTTACTACTAGTATTTGGTTTGCAACTTTGCAAATATAATTTCCATTATCATTATTCTATTTTCAAACAATCATAGTAGATTTGAAGATTAAAGAGCAAGACACCTTTAATTGTGAATCTCTTTGTAGGATTCCCATTAATCTAATCATATCCTTAAACATTTCCTAATCCTTAACTAGGTTAATAAAAAACCTTTGCTTGTGGGTTAACTTTCTCAAATATTCATCATTACCACAAAAAAAAAAAAAAAAAAAAAAAAAAAAAAAAAAAAAACTATTTTAAACTCTGCCATATTGATAAAATCAAACAACGTATTATTTGATTATTTTTAAGAAAATAATTGTAAGATTTGTAAGAGTAACAGTACAAGAATGATAAATTAAGTTTATTCAATGGTTACTACAACTTAAAACATAACATAAAATATTCACAATTATTTGGGTAACAACAGGTAATTAAATGCAATTCCTGTTCATCTTAGAAGTTGGTGCCTTATAAACTCATCTCTGCTGGCAGGCTTATTTCCAGGAAATACAGGCTGCAAATTGAGAAGCCAACATTAATCAGACTAACACTCAGTACTCAGTAGGCAGTGCATGCAAGCTGAAAAGTATAAAGCCATCAAATTAAATGCAGTTTGAGAAAATAATCTGGTGGATTAGCCACCCTTCGCCCGTGGGCCAGAAGTGGGTCGTTTGGGCCTAGCCAAGGTACCCTTGATCAGAACCAGGGGTTCCAAACTTTGTTATTACCTCCGGTCTGGTGGAGGGCGTTGTTCCTCTATTCTAGCTCCTACCTCCTTTTTTGTTAATGCACCTACCTACGTTACCTCTCGATTTTTTACAATAACCGAATGATCCAAGAAGGATGGTATATCACAATATAAAACACCCAATAGCAGGAATCGACAGCTAGACCATAACTTCTACAAGTCATCAACAAAAACCTTCATATAAAGTAAACTCGCAGAAGTTACTAAATCCTTAATTACCTTGCCGACATAAAAGCCATGCCAAAGAAAACAGCTTTAACAGCTTGTTTCTGACCAGCATAATCAAATGCTAGAGGCAACATCTCATGTAAGGTTAGGAAAGCCATCACTCCACCAACTGCAAAGAATGAAAGGATTTATTAGCAATATTATGAAGTATATTGGATCCTTTCCAAAACTTTGAAGCAAGTATCTACCTGCTCCAAGAAGGCCCTCGAGGATTTCAGGGTTTAGACTCGCGGGGAATAGGTAAGCTGCATCAGAAAAAAAAAATAAAAAATAAAATAAATTTTAACAATTACTCCAAAAAAATTGTGAATTGAAAAATAAGATAAAGCGATAAACCCAATATTTTAGAATATGTAGACTTTCCAGTAGAGTTTGTTTCCATACCTACAAGTATAACACCCAAGGGCTCTGCCAAACCAGAGAGTGATGCTATCTTAAATGCTTGCCACTTGCTGCAGCATGTTAATAAACCAAATGAGGTAATTTACAAAGCAGAGAGTATAAAACGATAACAAGAAGATAATTGTGGCACACGAAAAATATAGTAAATTAAAGCATGATGAGTACATTTAGCAAAATTGACAAACGGATGCGGACGATTTAATAAGAAATTTGAAAATAACCAACTACAGAAAGATATTAGATATCACCATTCAAAGAAAAACGCATACATTTCCATAACGCAAGCAAAAACAATATTTCTAGCGAGAATCTTCCATAGTATTTATTTAGCAAATAACACATTTACAGACAATATCAAATAAAAAACTATCTGAAGATGTTTTACAAAGATCCCTACCTCCGCGTTGCAAAGTAAATTGGAAGAGCAACAGCAACACCCTGTGAAAAAATTAGGTAAAACTCTTTAGCTAAAACATGTATATAATTTTGATCCCTATGCCATTGTCATAGGCATTATATGTTGATCAAAATACTTCATTTTGTTATATATTAAGGAAGTGATTATAAAGCAAAATATCAAAACTAGAAGGGACAGAGAGTTATTTGAAAAGGGAGGGCAACTTTACCTCAGGAATGTTGTGTAAAGCAATAGCCAAAGCCAAATTCAGACCCACACGAAGGCCCTGGAAATGCATACAAAACAAGCACGATCTGTTAGTGGGAAAATTAAGAGCATAAGAGTAACAGTTTGCTGTAGCTCAGAGGATCAAGTTTTATAGTTAAAGGGTGTGTTATTTTGATGAACTACACAGCAAGTAATTTCTCTGATTCTGACCAACATTCGTTGAACCAGCACATAGCAAAGCCCCTTTTGATGTTTCATTAGGTATTTTACCGCAGTTTGTGTGGATGAGAGAATTTGACGAAAAGAGAAAGGAAGAAATAATCATTTTCGTTTTGTTGGATGTAAGGTAAAGGTACGAAGAGAATGGGAGAGATCCATTTTATTTTCGTTTTCGTTATTCCAAGAAGAAAATTAGCAGAATTAACTTGGATATTCATGCGACTCAACTAAAACTATTTCCAATAGACCATTAGAGCCTTATATAGTAAGGTTTCCACTAGTAAGAAAGAAAATAATTCATAGAACGGGCTGTATCAACATTGCTGCACCCGACAGAATGATGAAATTTTATAACAGTTTTCATTGCAAATTAGATTGATATTTTTCTTGAAACATTTTCCAAATACCTTTCTCTCAAAATATTGAATGGTGTTCATAGAAGAAAAGACTACCTTTTCTCTTTCAATAAGAAAACAAGAGAAATACACAACCTAGTGTCCATCTATAACAGAAGAAAAAGGCGAGGAAAGTTATTCGTATATTAGAAAGCTATGCATTCGATATGATTGTACCTTTATGGATCCCAGAAAAACTGCCATTCCCTCTGGAAAATTGTGTAAGCTTATACCTGAGAAATGAAAATCACTTTCCAATTAATTCAAGGTTCAAAATAGTATATGCATATACCACAAGCTACAAATATTACAGATTTTCATAAGGATATTCATGCTGAAACTTATTGATTAGAATTTTAATGAACTTCTATGCACTAAAGTGCATAAATAAATGATTCACAAAAGCATGAAGATCCAAAGTAGTAGGAAAGCACAAGTTTCTGGTCCTTACTAAAGGAACAACATCTTGAACTCTCCACCATCATTCTCTTATTTCTTTACCTTTTTCTAAACTTAAGCATTGCTCTAATGCCACTAAGTGACTCTCACCTAGGTGGGGTCAGAGGGGTCGGAATACAAAGCCTTAACCTTGTAATAACAAAGAGCTTGTGTCCAACTGACCCTAATATTCTTATAAGCTACTAAATTCCAAAAAGCTTCCACGTCATCTACCCATACAAAATACACAAACATTGAAACACGTATAATAAGCCTATTGATTGAATATTATCAATCAATATTACCCAGTCAACTTTAAACTAAATAGTAAATAATAAGAATAGAAGAACTTCACATGAGTAAGGAGAAGCTAACAGTGCACAAACCTACGGCTGTAATTATGCCACTGTACAGAACTTGGCGCTGATGCTTTTTCATTATATCCTTGCCCTTTTCATCCACATTTTTCCGCTAGCCTCCAGAAAAAAAAGCAATTAAAGTTTAGGTGGTACAGCCAGCAAGTGTCAATGCTAATTACAAAATTCACCAAATTAACCTTCTTGCTTTTTGTATTTGAACTAGGAGTGAGTGTTGGTTCTGGGATGAAGTTGGAAATTATTGCAAAGAAAATGACACCTGCGAAGAACTATGAACAATCGGAAAGGTGACTACTCTTAAACAATGAATTGATGTAGCATTTCCGCTAATCTATTGAACAAAGTGAAGTGAAAATAGGTAGATTACCCATATGTTTCCTTTCAAGAAGCCAATAGAGTTTATGGCATTGTGAGCCAAATCTAGAAATGATATGCTAAGCATGAGACCTGCAGCGAAGCCCTACATGACGTAAACAGACGCTTCAGAATTTTCAATTTTCGAAAAACCATATAAATGAACAATGAACACTACGTTTGATGCAAAGCATGTAATTTTACGACATTACGGGGTGGTGACAAAAAGTTACGGTCCTAAGTCGCAAACATTAGATTGAGCAGTAATTTATAATCTAGATCCTTCAACCGTGTTGGCATGTTGCATTTAAACATATAAAAAGATTATGCACCTGTAAGAGACCAAGCATCTTCATGTTTGGCGCTTCACTAAGAACCACAAAAAGTGCACCTGATGAGCATCGCATAAAGCAAAGTAAGGTTTCTCATATAACATAAGCCAAGAGTCATAATTATCATCCATCATTAGCATAACATCCAGAAGTTTGATGCCGGAAAACTGTATTTGGTTCATGCAAGAAACCAATAAGGTTTAGCTTCCATAAGCCATAACCATAAGTCCATAACCAAATAAATGTAGCATGCACTTAAAATGTTTCAGAAGCTCAGCACTGTATGCACCTCAGTTAAAACTTTATTTTTTCAAAATTAATGCTCCCTTCGTCCTGCAGCTAGATCAACATATACAATTTAGGATGTCCTAAAGCTAAATTGATAAAATTGACACTGCATTTAACAAGCTTTTCTCTCCTTTTTTTTTCTCTCCAATCGCACCCAAACCATCAACACATGTTTCCTTCCCATACCTTTGTGCCCCATAGGCCAAAGCAATTCTAAGCTCTTCAATGGAGGGAGTAGTACTTGGTAGGGATAGGTCTCAAGAAGGAACTTACGATACAACAGCCATGAAATCTAAGAATTGAACAGTACTATTATAGGGATTGAAATCTTGCTGAACTCAGGATAAACTATATTTACCATATTAGGTTCCTCACAAGGGAAAGGTTGCGTATATGCATCCGATCCTCCAAACCCCCATAGGCGGGAGTCATTTACACATTGGGATGATGAAAAAACAAATATAAGGCATACAAGTAAACCATTTTCCAAGATGAACTGCCCCTCCATCAAGCTCTACAACTCAATTTTAATCACAATATATTAATTCATCTCCACTTCAAACACTTTCATGATCTTTTGTTGATAATATTCCATACATCTAGTCAAATTAACTTAATTCTGCATCTCTGTTACAAAAACATTAAAGTAACCCAATGTCTACAACATGAATATATTCATCTCCATTTCAAAAACGTCCATCATCTTCTACATAATATTCCAATAATAAGTGTTAAATTCATCTAGTCAAATTGAAGGAATTCATCTTCCACTACGACAACACCACCGGAGCTAATAGAGCGTGAACGCCAACCACGGTTTACACTCAAAAATCAATGAAATTAAAGCATATACGGGGCAATTGGCCCACAAATTATTTTAACTCTAAGTCTAAGTCATAATACTTGTTGTCCACCTAATGAAACTGCTCTAATGCCTTATACTCATGGAAATTTTCGACCTTCTCATCTTAAAAATCATGTTGTAATGTTAATATGAAATATTTTAGCCCACTCACTGGATTCATGGCTTGGACTGTGGCCAGTAATGCTATGTTTTAAACACTCCCCTTCATAAAATAGATCAAAAAAAATGAAAACAAAAAAAATTTCAGAAAAAAGGAACAAAAAAGTTCCTTTCCCACTTCAATTTCAATCAAAATCTTAACAAAGCTTCCCCTTTGACTATCTCACACGTGCAAATCAACTTCATAAAATACTAATCATTTACAGTATAACATTATTATTTTAACACCCACGTTCTTGCATCAACCTAAAACCCTTGAAACATTACCCTGAAATCATGTTCAAAACACACGACAAATGCCAAATTTGAAACTACATTATTCATATTCTGTAAGGAATTTCAAAGTCCAAATCTTTACAATAAACAAATATTAAAAGCTCATAATATAAGATTAAGTCGCAATTGATCAAGTCATACCTAAAGATGTACTCAACCCACCAACAAGTGAAAGAGCAAGGGCAACCATCACTTGAGAATCCATTTTTCAAAAGCAACAGAAAAATTCCCAACTTGCCGAAAACCCTGAAAATATTTTTCTTGCTTTCCAATAATACTTGAAAATTAAGAAATTAGAGGGGAAAATAAGAAATGGGGTTTTAGTTTTGTGAAGAGATAATCAGAATTAAAACCCCCAGATTAAAGAAAAGGGGAATAGAGAAATGTAGAGGGTGGAGCATGTAAAAGTAGGGGAATATTATGTCACAAACTCTCAATTAGCTTAAGGCAATTTTCGAGGGAGAATCAAGGTAGAGATTAAGTACAAGGAAGGAAAGAGATCGTTTGATTGGATGGTTTAAGAGATTAAAATGAGAAAAGAATCCCTAAGTTTAGAACAAAGAATTTTGCAATTGTACTAGGTCTATGAAAGGACGAACTTTTCTTTTAAAACGTGAGAGACCTTCTCTTAAATAAACGATATAAATGTAATAAGTTTATATTTTTTTATTTTTTTTAAACTTATATTAATTAGGCTATTTTAATTTATATATTTAATGTTTTTTTAGAGAAATTGTCTTTTACAGCAATTTGTATTTTAGAATACTACACCCAATTATAACATATTGTATGAAAATGATAAAACAAAGTAATTAGGAAGAATGTGAGATAGGATATTTGGTAAAAATAGAAATCATATACATGTAATAATTAATGAAAAAAAATTGAGGGTGTGCAAATATATCTTGTCTGAAGTATTTGATCTCACACATTAGATAATCGATCCAATTTTATAAAATTTGTACATATGATATGATATGAACACGCATCAAACAATTTATTTAAATTATCATGTCTTTTTTTAATAAATTAATTAAAATTTTTCGTAAAAACTCATACATATTTATTTAGTATATGTCGCATAGATAACAACGGCAATCAAAAAAATAAAAATTTTAATACATAAATAAATTCATATATTTTTGTTAGTCGATTAAGTTGATATAATCACTATCATATATAATATGTTTTTTTTTACTATAGTAACTTAAAATTAACTTTCAATAAAGTAATATTTTTTTTTTGAAGTAAACAATAAAGTAATATTTATAATAGATTTATTATGATCAAGAGTTGTTTTGAGAGTATAACAACATACTTAGCTCAATGAATAAACAAATATAAATCACAAATCAACTTCAATCATTTGTTGTGCTAATGAAGATTTAATATGTCACTTTTCATGGTTGAAGCATTTTTCATGCTTAGTACTATCATAGGAGTATGTCTTTTTCCTACACTCATACTTGAAGAATTGTAGCAGTTAGAAAATTTTCATCATCCATGACAATTGACACTATAATATTTAATTACACTAACTACTTCCTCCTTACAAAAAAAAAGTTTCTATTATAAAAGACCGTCTTTTAGTTATATGACTTTAAAACAAAGAGTTTATACTATCATAGTATAAGTTGAACTATTGATCTTATGTATATTTATAATATAATCACCTCATACAGTAATTTGTATAAAAAAATATATTAAATAATTTAATATTATACGTAACTTTTTAGCTTTGCATAACTGACTCAGTAAACTAGTAAAGCAAATTACATGCATGTTACTATGCTAGAGGTTCAATTTTATATATGTAGAATTGATTATATGATTCTCTTTTAATTAATTAAAATTTATTATGATATAAAATAGCATGTTTAAAACGTTTATCAAAACACCAGTACTAATAAATAAGCGTTACGTTAGTCGTTACTTTCAACTTTCGTTTTGAAAGAGGCATGAGGGTGAGTTTGTTTTGTACATATAGACAATTAAGTTGGTTGTGTATGTATGTAAAGTTAAATATTCGTTCATGTTATACTAGTATTTTGAATTTGCTCATATCAATAATCATAATCACCATCCTTTTCTCCTTTTAAAGAGAGACCCAAGAATGAGTATCTTTCATAGCTAGGGGTAGTAGTTAGGATCTCTTCTAAGTTCCAAGGTTTAGTGGTTTGTAAAGAGGGTAGGATTTTGGGTTCAACTTATATTCGTTTTGTGTTGTGTTGACTTATTACTTTATTAGTATTAGTTCATTATTCTATATGATGAATGTCAGTAAGATTAAATAATTTTCTAGGACGTTTAAAGAATAATTAGAATTAATTTAAATATTTTTTCCAAGTTTAACTAAATTAGAATTAATAAAAATCTAACTTACTAAATTCAAGGATTTGAAATTTGACTTTGAAATTTTAATGTCAGAAACCTGCTTTCTGATTTTGATATTAATATTAGTAGTTGATTAAGTCTTTAATCGGTTAAGTTGGATAGTTTAATTGTTTAATTTAAATTGTTTTGAATTGTTTGCCACATCAACCTAGGTTAGAAACTAGGTTAAAAATTAAAATATTATTTATATTGTTTGTTAGTTTGTTGTATAAAGTGAGTCTTAAAAAAGAATAATTTAATTAATATTAAATTACTGAGAAGTCTACTAAATTGAAGAATCTAATTGTTTTGTCTATATTTAATTCTGATTTATATTGTCTTACTTCAAGTCATTGATATACGCAAATATTCAGAATCCTGACAAACAATTTCATAAAAAAGCATACCGTATTCAACTCCTTTCTACAGCATAAATCCATGATTTCATTAACAAATTTTCAATTTGGGTTTGTCTGGAGATAACAAGTTCATCCAAATTTCTGATGTACCCAAAAAATCTAAATACACACCGAGTACTAAACATATGACTCTTGATAGATCAAGATTTTTACAATTGACTTGTCAAAATACATAACATAATTGTACACTAAATATAGGAAAACCTTGATTTATATTTATGTAATCTAACAAACTTCAAAATTTCATTTAATAATTACCAATATTTTCATAGTGGGAGCAGATTGGACAAAGATTTCATGAATGAAGAGTATTCTATGCTCGATTGCTCACCATCACCAACCTTTTCTATAGAGATGGTCTTTTATAAATTTGTTCCAAATTAATAATTGATCGGGGTATTAAAAGCAAAGCAAGTGTTTCCATGTATAACCAAAATTTAGCTATTATTCGTTCATGAGTTCCTCAAATACAGATTATTTAGCGTAAGACGATTTTAAAATTAAAAATTTAAATACTAATTATTTATATTAGTTAGATTATTTAACTTATATATAAAATGTTATTTATGATGACATTATCTCATAGAAGAATTGTGTTTATTTATGATGCAACTATGTACTTGTACAAGTATCCAACACAATCTAGTAGTTGTTAACAATGGTTTCTATATCAATTACCCCTAATAGAACAAAGTTCAATTATTACATCAGACTATGAGAGTGGTTTAAGCATATGATCCGTTTTAAACAATAGATTATATAATATATTTTATTATCTCATCAATATATTTAAATTTTTAAGGAAAAATTATAAGAAACTATCTTATTTATAGGTCTATTTACAAAAAGGTACCTTATGTTTTTTTTTTTTTTGCAAAAAACTACCTAAAATAATATATTTCTCTGCAAATGACTACCACTTAACAGAAAACGTGAATGGACCGTTAAGTTTTGAGGGTTTGACCGATTTGAGAGGTTAAGTTGTCTATGTGGCAGTATCTCATTGGTCATCGTATTTTTAAACAATTAAAAATTAAAACGCATAAATTAACGAAAGATATTTGACGTCATTTTTACCCATCATAACGATATTTTTTCAAAAAATAGATGTCGCGATTGTCCTTATGGGGCAACTCTTTCGAAAATCCGGTCAAAACAAGTACTTATTCGTCTATTTCTCGACACGTAAACTAAAAAAGATATCTAACGTCATTTTTATCTATCATAACGATGATTTTTCAAAAAACGCACGTTGCAATTATCCTTATGAGATATCTCTTTTAGAAATCCGGTTGAAACAAGTACTTATTCACCTATTTTTCAACACGTAACTGAAAAAAAATTTTAACATCATTTTTACCCATCATAATGATATCTTACAAAGTCAAAAGGACAACCTAAAATGAAAAATATGGCAATTTTGTAGATACGGAAGAGTAAGAGTTTTCACCCTTTCTTCCACACAAGATGGCAACATAAGTACTTCTATTTATATAATTTTTTTTTGTCAAAGGGATAAAATATTAATTGGACGGTTTAGAAATATAAAAGTATTTTTAAAATTACTAAAAAAATCACTTTTTCCACCGTTAGATGACTTATCATATTATATACTTCCTCCGTTCCATAATACTTGCTACATATTCTATTTTTGGCAATTTCATATTACTTGCTACATTTCTGTTTTTAGTAATAAAACAATCATTTAAAGTTCTATCTACCCCTATTTTTATCCTACTCTATACTCTATACTCTATAATAAAATATATACTATACTCTATAAAGTAACCTAACAACCTATTTTTCCTTATTCTTTTTCAATTAACAATAATAAAATACTATACTCTATAAAGTAAACAATCAGCTACAGTGTAGGTCAATCACTTTTCTTAATTCCCGTGCCCATGCAAATGTAGCAACAATTATGGAACAGAGCAGTATGTTCTAGTCTAGTGGTTAAAACATGATATACTATATAAATCATGTCACGGCTCATGAAATGATGTAGGTTTTAATCTAGTGGTTAAACTTTATGTATTGGATATCAAGTGAAATGACCATACATTTTAATAATGCTTGAATAGGTCTGCTTATATGTTGAACCTGCTTGAACAAGCAAGCTCGAGTATAGAGCTTCTAGAATGGTTTGGCTTGTGTGCTTGAACAAGCAAGTGTATTACTTAAACTAGCACATGCTCGATATGTGCCTTGTTTTTTTTTCCCACAAAGTTGTTATAATGATTTTGTTAGGATCTATTGTCTCTATTTATGTACCAAAACACACTAAATTATGTAATCCTTAATTTTTGATCATTCAATTGTAATTTTAACAAAGTCTTAATGGCCCGTTTGGTTGATGGCAATGAAGTAATGGGAATGAAATGTTGTAATGGCAATAGTAATGAAGGAATGGATATGAGAATTGGTAATGAAGTTTCTTTTGTTTGGTGTGCATGACTAAAGAATGGTAATGGAAGATAATATTCCATTGATTGCATTTGGTTGTTAGTAATAAAAAATGGTAATGACTCTTAGTTTCATTATTGTATATTTGTATTTAAAAGCATTATTGTATCTAAATTATTCTATCTAATGATTCTTTTTTAATAATAATATTTTTTTGGATAATTACATACATTACCTTTTTTTTTATTCAGCTCGAAACAACATTACTTTATTTTATTACCACAGTAATACTTCATTACCATTACAGCGTTGTTTGATGGTAATAAAAATGACCCTTTTTGGTAATTTCATTACCTTATTTTATTATCATCCATTACCATTGAAGGCATCCAAACAACCAAATTTTTTATTACTTAATTTTATTAACATTACCGCCCTCTAATACCATGTACCAAACGGGCCGTAAAAGTAATCGCTTTCTTTATTGAATTTTTCTATCGTACATGTTATCAAATTGAGTTTTTGAAATTTATTGTTGATTTATCGATTACTGAAAGCAATCATTAAGAACTTAGAAATAAACTGAACTTAGAAATAACGTAGTTTATATGTTGAGTGAACCCAAATAAATCTTATTATATGATTTGATTATTGCTTTGATTTCCTATTCACAATGTATCTCCACCTTCTAACCTACACATTCAATATATGATTCCTAGTTGCATTGCTATGAAGAGGGAGCATGTGAGGGGGAGGTAAGGAGATTATGCTATAAACTTGTACTCCTAATTACACCCTCTAAGTGGGACCCAAGTTTTCATGTTTCATTTTTCATATTTTCTTTTGTACTTTGAGCAATTAGAATCTAATATTTTCCCACAAAAATAAATCAAGAATTCTGTTGAGGGATGATGACACACCAACCACTAGTGGTATAATGATTTATCCCTCCATGTATCTGGGCATACAAGCAAACTCCCTCTTCTTTACCCTTTTGGTTTACATATGTCACTTCCTTTTTCTTCTCTTACACTAGTACTACTTTGCTTTTGCTTCAAATCAATCCTCCCTTTTCTCTTTAATAATAATTAATCTCTACGTACATATTTTTTATGCATTTTCTTCTTTTATTTAATGTAATGTATGTATAATTCCTTTTTTAGCTCTTTTTTCATGTTTCTTAAGTACTATGTTATCTAATATCCCATATTAATCATAAAATTATATTTTTAATTGCACCCTTTTCTTTACTCATGTTTCCCTCATGAACAAACAACTCATCATCATAAATTCTTCAGCTCCACCCACATATAGACTGTGATTTAAAATTATATATATATTTATGATTTTAGCTGCCTTAAAATGCAAATTTTAAGTTTTTTTCCTGACTTGTTTCTGACAGTCTGAAGAATTGCTGATCTGAACAAAGATGGAAAATGTGGGTGAAGCTGATGGAGTTATCTCAAAAATGGAAGAGTATGAAATATTAGAACAGATTGGTAGGGGTGCATTTGGAACAGCATATCTTGTTCAACATAAATTGGAGAGTAAGAAAAAGTAAGACTTCTTGTAACGTCAGCGGATTCGCTAATTTGCTTCTCAGTCGCGAATTGAAAAAGTGAATTAGGTGTCGAATTATGTTCGTACATTGCAGGTATGTGTTGAAGAAGATCAGATTGGCTAAGCAGACTGAAAGATTTAAGAGAACTGCTCATCAAGAGGTTAAAACTTTCTAAAGTGCTTTCTCTGCTGGTAATTTATTTCTTAATTGCATTGTTAAGCTTGAAATGTCCTTTGACTTTTGTAGATGAACATAATAGCAAAGCTGAACAATCCTTATGTAGTGGCATATAAAGATGCATGGGTGGAAAAGGTAATTATTTTTTAACTTGTAATCCAATGATCAGCTTTAGCTTTTGGTTGAATTAGTCTCTTGATATGATATTAAAAGTCAACGTGGTAAAAGGTTAGAGTTCTAAATCTCATTTCTAGTGAATATTTAAAATTAGTTATATGGTGGGTTTATAATGTATTACATTCACACTTATAATCTTAAAAGCTCTCGTGAGAGGGTGTGTAAGAGTATGTATCATATTCTGAGCTTTCAACTATCGACTTAAATTTTTAATTCTCGAATCTTCTAGAAAATCAATGACATTAGAATAATGAAATATTGTTAATATCTAACCCGAAAATCCCTTGTTCAATATGAAATTACTTAAATTTAGAGTTTTCGATTTGGATATGTGGTGTTTGTTTCAATCTTTGAACTATTATAAGAAGGTTTTATTTGATTGTCTATATACAGGAATGTTATGTGTGTATTGTGACAAGCTACTGTGAAGGAGGAGACATGTAAGTTAGAACTATATTCCTGAACATATAAAATATAAAGCATTTTTTTAGTCTCAAACAAAACAATCATATAAACAATTTTAAGCTGGTATGATGTTTCAGGGCTGAAACAATCAAGAAATCTAGAGGGACATATTTTCCAGAAGAGGTAAACCAGAACATATTATAGTAATTACATTAACTTTAGAAAATCAAATATTTATTCTAATCAAATGTAATTTTCAACAGAAACTCTGTAAATGGTTGGCTCAGCTTCTCTTAGCCTTGGATTATCTTCATTCGAATCGCGTATTACACAGAGATATAAAGGTTAATTAAATCGTCTTAAATTGTTGATTGAGTAGGTTTAATCTACATGTATCATCAACCTAACATGATTTTTGTTGCATTTCATTTTCAGTGTTCCAACATATTTCTTACCAAAGATCACGATATCAGGCTAGGTGAGTCGATGAGTCGATGAATTGTTGTGCATTTTCGTTGCTAGTTTTCGAGCCATTTCATGAGTTTTGACATCATTTTTTTTCTGATTATGGTGTGAATTTCTTAACAGGTGACTTTGGCCTTGCTAAATTGCTGAGTAAAGATGATCTTGCATTTTCGGTACTAAAATGAACATAGCCTCGTCCTTTTATTTGTCTTCCCTATGGTGTGTTCTAGATCTATACTCGAGTCGAGGGTCTCATTGGCTGTAAGCTCCTTATCATTTTTGATAAGGGTATGATTTGCTGTCATCCAACCTTTCTCAAATCTTGATCATAATTTTATGAGAGAATGTAGCATGGTTTGATGATGATCATGGAGGAATATATAGAATTTTAATTCTAACTTAAACTACATGTTGCAGATTGTAGGCAGTCCAAATTATATGTGCCCTGAACTTCTTGCTGAATTGCCCTATGGCTACAAGTCGGATATATGGTCGTTAGGCTGTTGTATGTTCGAAATTGCCGCACACCAACCTGCATTTCGAGCACCAGTAAGTCACACCTAAAAAATCATAATCCGCAGACAAATTTACTCGCTATATTGAGATTTAACTAACATAAACCCGAACTGAAAACCAGGACATGGCAGGGCTAGTAAACAAAATAAATCGGTCTACTATATCCCCGCTCCCAACAATCTATTCTCCGACATTGTAAGTGATGTATCATTCAACATGATTGTATTTACAATGAACCGAAAACCCATGTTTTCACATCATATTTACTGATAAACGCAGATTGTATTGATAATATGCAGGAAACGTTTGATCAAGACGATGCTTAGAAAGAACCCGGAACATAGACCAACAGTAAATAGCTCATATTAGCGTGTTTTTTGGTGTTGTTATGAACTTCTAATGAAAAAACGAAGCCTAATTACTATTATTTTTTTGTCATATAAATAGGCTGCAGAGTTGTTAAGAGATCCTCACTTACAACCATACCTTGCTCAGTGCCACACATCTCCCATTTACCTACCAGTGAAATCTGAAGTTGCAAACAAAACTAAGCCAAATGTTCCTCGCTTCACTAGCAGACAGAGCATAGCCAAGGTTGGAAAGCCAACAAAACCACCAAGCGGTATTCCTAGAATCGCTCGAGTACCCAAGAAACCACTTAGTAAGGCGGCTTCCTCTTCTCATGATTCACAAGAAACTAAAGTCGAGACCAAAAGGGTCGATCCAACAAGTTGTTCAGACCGAATATCCAAAGCCGAGGAAGGCCTAAGAGTCATTACCAATTACATTGAACAAATCAAAGATGCTGAATTAACAAAAAGTTTCTTCAACATGTTAAGTTCGTATCACAAGTATGATCAACATTCCGAGACTGAAAAACTGGCTATCGAGTATCTTACTCAAATACTAGAAAAACTACAGGGAGTTTCTGACAAAACCGAGGACAAAGAATCAATCATGAGAGCTAGTTGTTTAACTGCATTACAAGAGGAAGTAGTCAAGGCTGAGACGAGTACACATCTCGAGCAAAGAGCAGAAGCACTAGAGTCACTCCTTGAGCTATGTGCTCGTTTGCTCAAGCAGGAAAGGTTTGATGAACTCGCAGGGATACTAAAGCCGTTTGGTGAAGAACCGGTCTCATCTAGAGAAACCGCTATTTGGCTCACCAAAGGACTGATGACTGCAGGAAAACAGGATGTGGGACCTTAGCAACATTCCTGAACACACCCCCCCCCCCCCCCCCCCCCACACACACACACCCAAAGTGTTATTCACAATCTTGATTCTTGACTGTTATCTTCCATTTTGCTGTTGATTTTGCAAGTTAACCCAATGATACTACTACTATAAGCCTATGTGTTGTGCATTTGCAATATTGATTTTTGGTATATATAAAATTATCAGTTTCAAATGAGCTTGTCATATTATTTTCCCTATCAGCGTAAAGTTGGTATCATTTGTATTTTTATAACAATTTAAAGGAAAAAGATTCAGAATTTAAGCAACAGATTAGTCAGAACTCTACTCCCTTGCATTAAAAGTAAGATTTTAATACCACTCACCAAATATTATACCTATACATCCTCATCCACACCTATCAGGAATCGGGGCCAGACCACCAGGCCATTAAACAAGAAGCCAACAAGAATGAAGTCATCCCAAGCCTAAGTACTCATCCACAACGGTATTGTGAGCCCTTCAAATACTAGTTTCAAATCGATAACCTGATCAATCGCTAGAGATCAATTCTTGGTATCTTTGAAACATAAAAACTTCTGCATGAAGTTTTAAAAAAAATCCCCAACAACAACACATTCCAAAATATCATGAAATAGTTCTGTATCATGTAAAAAGAAGGAACACCGAGTCAAGTTAGATTAAACAGGAAAGTATACTTGTTTCAAAAATGAGGCAAGTCTAAATGCCATACACGACTTCAAGTTTATAAGCTCAAGCGAATTACATTATTAGTACATGCTACCACTAATTTGTCTACATTGGGTCTGTATGATTTAGAACCTTGTTCTATATAGCACAGCTTAAAAAGAGAACAGCAGAGTTAGATGGAAATATTACGAGATTCAGCTTCAAGATACTTGCACATTCTTTCCATAACCTCCCTACCCTTGGCACTGTTCTGTAAAAACTTTTCAACACATCGCTGTTCCACCTTTTCAGCCATAGAAGCAAGGGCAGAAATCGGCTTTATCTTGATGCTAGTCTCTTGTCTGCAAAGTGTCCATGCAGAAGGATTGTCAGGATGTGGATCATACCGAATTTTCTCCTCAACTTCAATAAACTTCTGCATGCTAACATTCCGAGTAGCAAGTTGCATTGAACGTGTTTGAGCATCAACAACTGTAGATTCGACACAGTGACATATATCTTGGCCAACCATCTTGCGTATAAACCATGGTCCTGGAGCATGGATAGTGATTGCTCTAGTGGTGTAAAGCTTTCCGGTTTCAGGTTCAAGCTTCTTATTCAATGTGTCGACTTCAAGGATGTGAGAGAGGGTGCGTTTGTTCTCTGGATCCACAAACTTGCGCCAAGATGCAGATGTCACTCTCCCCCATGGGTGCTTGTAGACATGTTCTTGTTTATAGGCCTTAACCATCAAGCCACTGCAAGCATATAACTATAATAACTTAATAAGCAAGTTTTCAACATATTTTGTAGTATTTTCCTTCTTAATTCCTCATCTTCCCAAGTTGTTGGTCAAAACAACTACATACGAGACAAAAAAAATCACTTAAACAGAACATGAGAGCAACACAGCTTTTAAATGCTACAAATAACTAAGGAATCACAACAAAATTTTCAGCCTAATTGACTAACTGAAACTTATAATAGTAGCAAGGTTGGTCATGTCTATAAAACAAGACTTGCAGTCTAAAATAGGATCATATATGCTTACTGACTCACAACTAAATACTACTCTAATGTACTACCTCAAAAACTAAACAATCTTGATTAGCTGATACACGAAAATACTCAAATAAAGCAAAATAACATCCCATTCATCCTCTCTTCACCCTCGGGTAATCTTTCATCAATGAAAGCATAGTGTATCTGTAGCCTAACAAATTAACTTGATTTCTTATCACCTAAAAATTGTGAATCAAAACACAAATTTTAGGCTAAATTGACAAACTAGAGGGCAGATTGCCAATTCTATAGCGAGTTAGGTAACACTGAAGCACTGAACCATGCTAATCAAACCATAACATTTTACAGAATAAGTTCAGCTCAGGTAACTAGGTAAACACCCTCCCAATTTTCTTTTCTTTCTACACCTTACTTTATCATTTTAGCTCGGATCATATTTCAGAAGCTAAAAACAAACATATTTCACACAATGCTAGCTCCAAATTCAAGCATTATAACCAATCAAAAATACTTCATCAAAAGACCAATCTCATCTCATATATAGTCAGCTCCAAAATCAATAATCATACTTCAGTTTAAATCACAATGTAAATGAACTTCCAAATACCCATTAAACAATATCCAACACAACAATTTTTGTCAATACTCTTCACACCTCATATGACTTTATAAAGATAAACATAATGAAAGTCAACTATCTAATCTAAACCTAATTAAAACTGATTTTTCGATCCATCGCAGCATCAGACGAAAATCAAAAACCTAATTCTCAAATGCACTTAATGGAGATAACAATTCCGAAATATGAGCAAAAATCATTGAAATCAAAAGATCACAATGCACGATTAGCTATGCCAATCTAATATTAGGTCTGCTAAATGAAAAGTATGTCGTTTTGAAGCTTATGAAAGGCTAGAAGTAATAATTCATTCAAAAGAGGAAATTAAAGATACTAACCTTATCAAATTGAAAGAAGAATTGTGATTGGCAAATTGTGTTTTCCTGCACTGTTGAATTATGTTATGCGGTCCCAATACGAAATGAAAGTAACCATGAATCTAGATTCTTCGGCAATAGCCGCCAGTGGTTAATGCGAGGAAGGAGGCTTTTTAAAAAGTAAAATATAGAAAGATTTCTAGTGGATAATCATTAAATTGGCATTTAGCATAATATGAATTAAAAGTGGATTAAATAAGTTTGATATATGAGAAGATAATTCCTTATACTTAAATATAAATGAGTACTAAAGAAAGAATATGAATTGCAATAAAATTAAAAATATAGAAAATTTGAAATCAAAATGAAATTATAGAAAATATATAAGATAGAGAATTACATAAAAATAATTACTCCTTTTATTCTTATGAATATAAGTAGATGATAAATATGAGTGGTTAAGATGGAGAAAGAAATAAGTTTGTGAATGAGATTTAAAGAAAAAAAATGGAGTCGTGCAAAATAAGTGGTAAAATTAAAATGAAAAGAGGTGTAAATTGAGATGGACAAAAAGAGTACAAATTATTTCATCTATTCCTTTTTATTCTTTTCATATTCCATAAAGGAGCATTTGACAAAAAGAAATTGAGGTTGTAAATTGGGACTTCGAGGTGGGAATACAAAGAGTTTCTTATTTATTTAAGAACATGAAAATTTGAAAAGGTTAAGCAATGGACTTAGGAAGAGTAGGGATGACAACGATTTAGATTTGGACTGAATCCAAATAAACTTGAATCCATAAACTTTTTCTGAGGGAGGACTCTTATTCAGACTCATATAGATCTAAATTGAATTTAAACTAATTTTCGCAAATTTAATTAAATTTGCTTTGTATTGTGATGACGATAGTCACTAGTCGCTTTTGCACTAGAACACCTTCATATTATTTTTTTATGATCGGAGTTTTTTTAATGTTTTTATAATCTTTAATTCCAAAGTGTTTTGAATTTGCACCACAAGACAGAAAAAATCACACATGTATACTTAATATGTCAAATTATGGAGCTGTGAGTTGGGATTAACACATGATGTGCAAGGTTATGGAGCTGCCTCGTGTAGGCAGAAATGTGGAAGGCTTAAAATAGGTTGAGTCGTTTGAATGATCCAAGTTTGTTGGTCAATTGCAACACCTTACTTACCTACTATCTAACAATACTGTAAGGAATTGACCAAGTACCAAATCCAAGATGCAACTTATAAAATACTAGGATTTAGGACACAGCATTTTGGTGTATAGAACTGTTGATCAAATATTTTAAGTTGAGCAGTACTACTCATTATTAAAATTACTTATTTTGGTAAATGCAAGCTTCTGACTTACAAGTATTTATTAAGTGAAGTTTTGGCTATACTATTAAGAGTAAGTTAACATTCCATTCTTCAGACTTATTGCTAATGATATATCTGTTGATACTGTTTTCCAATTCTTTTCAAAACTGTCACAATTTCATGCTTTTATATATATATATATATATATATATATATATATATATATATATATATATATATATATATATTTTGCTTATTTTGTCTTGGTGGTAGAGCTCTCAGCTGAGCTATAGGGCTTACTGACATTAAGTGATCATAATGATGTACTCTATTTAGCATATAATAAAATACTTCAATGTGTTTGAGATGTTAAGAAGTACTTGACATGTTAAGAAATATTTATACTCATCAAGGTTCTTTGATTTTGGGTCACATTTTTCACATGCCAAGAATCACCTATAATTAGGATAGTCTTCAAACTTTTTAGATCTGAATGAAGTTAAAATATGAGTTTTTTTTAGTACGAACGAGCGTGTACATTTTTTGAAGTGATAATGATAAACAACTAATTTATTTCAATTAACTAAGTACTAATTTACTTAACTAATCTAATTAAAGAACAAAAAACAACAAATTAAGTATAACGTTATTCAGTTAACTAGATTCAATTGATATCAATGAAAAAATCAAACAATAGTCACATAATAACTCAAAATTAATAATTAAAATACAAGTACTCATTATCAAGGTAATAAATCATCATTAAATATAAAAACAAATTGACATTTATACGAAGATTTGCATGTGCTGCTCTTCTAGGTAAATATATTATTTTTTAAATTTTTTAATTGAATTTTTAAATATATAAAAAATTTTGGATCCTCAAAATAACGAGGCCTAAACCGTGGTTCATGTGGTTGAGCGGGCCTTGCCTGTAATACTTGGTTATGATTCTGGGGCGTAACTGATTTTAGATCATCTATAACAGTTGAGAAATATTGAAATACAAGTTAATATGAGCATAAATGTGAAGTCAAATTTTAAGGAGGTTCTTTTCACTCTGATCAAGGTGTTTATATGATAATTTATATGGCTTTTTTAGTAAAATCTTAATATGTGGTCTGTGATTTATAAATTTGTAGATTGCTTGAAACAAGACAATGTCATGCACATGTCCTGCAGATCAGATATTCTACTTGTTTAGTAATTACTAATTAGTAGTAATTAATACTCTATTAAATCTCTGTTTCCCATATGTTGTATCGATATTGACAAGCTCCTACCATTTTCATGGGATTGTCGATGAGGTTAACATTTGTTTAATCAAGCTTCCTCAACCTAATTGTGGATTACTAATTAATTAATTATCATTTACTATATGCTTATGTTAGGATGATTTATCTCACATTGACAAATTAAAAATGGTGTACACACTTTATAATTAAGCTATTGGAGATCTTGTTCCCTTTGCCATATGATTTTGGAGTGATATATATCTATTTGATTTATAAAATGCGTGTGGCTCGTATTTTCCCCGATAATATGTTAGAATTCACAGTAAATCAAACTCAATTTAACAGCTTACATTTAAATGTAAACTACGTACCATTGCTGTGATTTTGTTAAATAAATGAGTTATCGTTTTCTCTAAGTTGCTGTGTCTTGAAATGTAAACTAAATGGATGCTCTATTAAAGCACGAGCTGCTCACGTGCAAGTCGACATAATGCTCGGAAGTTGAGAAACCACAATTCTTAAACGGTAATCAAGACACACCGAAATGGTTAACGTTGCTTCATCTAAATTGATTTATCCAAGATTATATTGCTGCACATGGCCATTGTTGCAGCTGGATATATACACTACTTGTTAATTTCTCAGTGGAATTTTGCAGAAATCCATAGGTTTAATTTCTCCTAGATTGATCAAGTAATCATTGCAACACTTCTTTCTCAGCGAGCTGCTGATGTAGAGGAATGTTTTATATTACCAAGTAATTACAACATTTTGATATCATGAACTTCACTAGGGAAATTTGATACTCATGAACAGCCGTTTTATCTTAAATTCAACGTACGTTAATTCTTGAATCGCCTAATAATGATTGTAGAGTATATAATATATTCTGCGGCCTCAACCATCAATTTAAACTTATGATTGAGTTAGTTCCTTGACATGATATCAGAAGCCAATATGACAAGATGTCACGGGTTTGAATCTCAACCACCTCTCATTTAAAGGGAAATATTCAGCACTTGTGTGCATCCACACTTCTAGCCCAATGGGCCTTCGTATGAGAGGGTGTGTTAGAGTATATAATATATCCTGAGGTCTTAATCATCAGCTTAAGTTTTTGCTTGAGTTGGTTCCTTGACAATGATATCAAAACCATACTGATAATATTATAAGTTTGACTGTACAAACCAAAACAAATAAATTAGCATAAAAAATACCATCGTTGATAAATTACACTTTATTAATTCGACCATATGTTTCCGGCTTGGCATAGTGGTATTATTTCAGTTTTCCTTACATGCTAAAAAATTACTTTTTATCTTTTTACAATTGTGTATTAATATTGTACATATAATTGTTTGTACATATTAGTAGCATGCATGATTAGCGTTCTTTCTGACCTGATGATGAGTTAGTACATTCAACATAGATACAGGCATATAGCTATATACATGTAAAAGTTACGAACAATTATCACACTACACAGATACGTTTGGAATTGTGACAACTATTAAGCCATGAAAAAAAGATATTCAGTGTTTGCAACGGAAGAATATATGGTCATTAGAAAATAAATACAGATGATAAAATGGTAAATGGTTACAAATATTGATGAAATTGTGACAAAGGGAGTTCATATCTATACTACATTGCTTTTGTTTTTACTTTTTTGAAATATGATATTAGCGATGAAATTGTGACAAAAATGTGTCGTTGTTAGCGATTGAGTTGTAACAAACAAAAAATGTCGTTGGTTCATTGTTAATTACAAAGTTCTCTTTGCTTTTTGCTTAGCCCTTTTCTTCTCTCAACTTGTGTATAAAAAAGTGAAAATAATTAAGAAAAGGGTCACAAACTATAAAACTTTGTTTGCAATAACAAACAAATTAAATAATGATGATGTTTAGAAAAATAGCTTATTGAGCCATTTCAATTTATTTTGAAACAAATAAATCATACTTGAATGTTTAAAATATCTAATACTAGTATTTGGTAAATTAGCAATTACATCATAATAAAAATATACTAAAGATATAAACAATCAAAAGCTTGCCTAAATAAAATGACAAACCTTGCCAACAATAAATGTAAAACAATAAATAGCTAGCTCTTTTCGCCCTTCTTCTAATAAGTTGTAATCTAGGAATTTAAAAGAAAGTGAATAAAATAAGTTAGACTCGAAAAGGCCAAAAGGTTAAGAGAACCCAAGGACGATGAAGATGTAGACATAAGCTGAAATCCTTTAACAATACCTTCATTTCTTTGCACATACTTTTGTTTGAAGCTCTCAAACACATGATCACAAATTGTTATTATGAAAGTTTGTGTGGTGATTAGTGTGACTTAATGTCCATAATTATGTGTTAATATGTTGTGTTTTAAGAAGGGGTAAAATGGTAATTTCGGACATATGATATAAGTTTTAAAGGAAGAAGTCTCATTTGGAGATAGAAGAGAAATCCGAGTCGGCTTTCCCCTTGGCCAAAGGGAAGTCGACTCGGCTTTATGTGCTGGATGTAGGGATGGCAATGGGTCGGACTCGACTCGGATTATACATACTCTGACTTTGCTCCGGATAATATTTGGACTTTTTTTTTTCAGTCCACCTCCACTCGCAGTCGGATTATGCATACTCCAAATTTGCCCCGACTCGGACTCTCGGACCTCCAACGGAGTCGGATTTTTGGCAAACTTTATCGTTGTGATATTGTACTGATGATTTTAAAGCATACAAAATCAACAAAGTATATTTTTCAAATACAATTTAACAAAAAAATATGTACTTTAAATTCAAGTTTAACAAGAAAAATAGTCCTACTACAATAATTTAACAAAATTTTCTCGCATTTTGATTTGGCGTATTTTATTTCTCTTGATCTGATTTGTCGTATTTTGATTGATTATACTAAATATAAAAACCAAGTAGTTTTTCAAAATCGAAAATTACAATTACTATGAGAGAGATCTTGAATTAGTCACATCTAGATTTTTAAAGGAAACAAAATATTGGGGTAAAAGTCAAATTCAAAGTTGGATTTCCTTCAGGGTCGGAGTCAGGTCAGAGTGTCAAATTTTTAATAAGGTCCAACTCCGGTCCGTCTCTAACTCGGACTTGGATCGTAAAGTCGGAGTCGTATAACTTTTCCTCGGACTCAAATCGGATTATTTTTCTCGGATCGAGTTGGACTAAGGTTGGATTCGAACTGAATTGCCATCCCTTGTTGGATGGCTTTTCTTGTTCTGTTTTCGGTTTTCTTGTTTTGCCTTCAGATCATTTGTAAGTGTTAGACACTATAAACTATAAATAGGGCTAAACACATAGTTTTCTTACATTGCTTTCATTTCCTTATTCTCTCTCTACATACTTCACTCTCTACTCTATATTCTCTTCTTCCTCAATTGTAACCATCATCAATTGTACATCTCCATTGGAAAACTTGTTAAAGAAGTAATAAGACATCTAGGCTAGGACACTGGACGTAGCCCAATTAGAGGTGAACCACTTAAATCTTGGTGTGCTTTTGATTGTGTTCTTATTTGCTTGTTAATTGTTGTTCTTGGTTTGCACATATCCATATTCAGTTTTTTTAGGTGTTTGTGTAAGGAGTGCTCTTGAGATCAAGCCTTTGATCCTTGGGCTTATAGTGGGTAATTAGTTCAATTAGTATCAGAGCAAGGGTTCTTAAAGGTTGTTTTAGAGGTTTCTTGATTGATCTTGCACAACAAATGACATCCATTAAGTTGGATTTTGAGAAGTTTGATAGGAATCAAAACTTTGGGTTATGTCAAGTGAAGATGAAGGCCATATTGGTGCAACATGGAGTGCAAAAGGCATTGGATGGAGTTAATAAGATGCCTCAAGGAATGACTACGACTAAGTGGGGAGGAAATTGACTCAAAGGTATTGAGTGCAATTCAATTGTGTTTCTCCAATAAAGTGCTTAGGGAGGTTGTGAAGGAGTCTACTACCAAGGGGATTTGGGACAAACTTGAGTCATTGTATATGGCCAAGAGTGTCACCAATAGATTGCTATTGAAGAATAGATTGTATGATCTTAGGCTTGAACAAGGTGGGTCTCTCAAGGCACATTTGGATGAGTTTAATACCATAGTCATGGATTTACACAACATTGATGTTGTGGTTGATGATGAGGATTTAGCCATATTCTTGCTTTGTTCTTCACTCTCCTCTTACATGGGAGGGATGTCCTTATAGTGATGATGTGAAGAATGCATTGGTGCAAAGGGATTTAATTGAGAAGCAATTGACCCAAAAACAGAATGGTACCAATGATGGGTTGTTTGTAAGGGGTAGGACAAATGATAGTAGTCTTGGAGGTAGGAGCAAGGGTAGGTCCAAATCTAGGGCCTCAAACAAGGCCAAGACATGCCACTTTTGCAAATTAAAGGGGCATATCAAGAAAGACTGTTGGAAGTATAAGAGAATGCAAAAATAGAAGGAGTCTAAGGTACTACATCCAGTGATGCGAGTTATGTCAATGATAGTGACGATGGTGGTGCTTTGGTTGTGATGCACGGGTACAATGGGGATAAAGAATGGATTCTTGACTCGGGGGTGCTCTTTTCACATGACTCCCCACAAGGAGTTCTTTTCTACTTATGAGAAAGTAGATGGTGGGAGTGTTACTTTGGGTAATGATGATACATGCAAGGTTGTGGGTATTGGGAGTATAGCCATGAAGATACATGATGGAGCGATTAGGGTGCTTAGTAATGTTACGCATGTCCCCGGTTTGAAGAAGAATCTTATCTCCTTGGGTACATTGGATGTTCTTGGATGTAGGTGCACTTGTGAAGGTGGAGTGATGAAGATTACAAAGGGTTCGCTGATTTTGATGAAGGGTAGCATGGTGGGTCGGTTGCATGTTCTACAAGGGTCCTTGGTTACCGGTTTGGCGAATGTTTCTTCCTCCACTATGAGTGAGCAAGAAACCAAACTTTGGCACATGATACTTGGGCACTTGACTGAGCAAGGGATGAACGTGTTGAGTAAGAAGGGAGTCTTTGGTAGGAAGAAGATTGGAGCATTGCCATTTTGTGAAGATTGCATTTATGGGAAGCATAAACGGGTGAGCTTCAAACCCATTGTCCATAACACTAAGGGGATTCTTGATTATGTTCATTCAGATCTTTGGGGTCCAACAAGAAAGGTGTCTTTAGATGGTTGTAGTTATCTACTTACATTCATTGATGACTATTCAAGGAAAGTTTGGTGTTTCTTTATAAAGACTAAAGATGAGGTGATGGGTGTCTTCATTGATTGGAAGACAATTATAGAGAAGAAAATGGAGTGTGAAATCAAGACATCGAGGACCGAAAATGGGCTTGAGTTCATTGAGAAAGAGTTTCTCTTTCTCAAGTTTTGCGCTAAAGAGGGTATCACAAGGCATCGCACATGTGTAGGTAGGCCTAAACAAAACGGGGTGGCTGAGAGGATGAACAAGACATTGTTAGAGAGGGCAAGATGCATGTTGAGTCAAGCAAAGCTTGAAAAGGAGTTTTGGGCCGAGGCGGTATCGACGGCATGCTACTTGACCAATTGTTCGCCACACACCGCTCTTAACTTTAAGTGTCCTCAAGAGGTATGGTATTCTTCCCCAATTGATTATTCAAATCTGAAAATTTTTGGATGTAATGCATACATACATGTTAATGAGGGAAAACTTGACCTAGGGCTAGAAATGCATATTTGTTGGCTATGATTTGGGTGTCAAGGGTTATAGAGTTTGGTGTGGCAAAAATAGAAGGATAATAACTTCTAGGGATATCAAGTTTGATGAGTCATCTATATTTTCTTGTCCTTTGGATATTGTTGTTACTAACAATGTAGGTACAACACATGATGCTTGTGAGGAGGTGGAGTCCCCTATGAATGAGAAAGCAACAAGGGTTGAGAATGATACGTATCAATCGATGGAATCAACATCTCATAATGTGCATCGGTCAAAGAGGCTAATTAAACCAAAAAGGAGGTACATTGAGGAGTTGATTACGTGGCCTATGCTCTCACAGTTGCAAGTGAGGTAGAAGGTGGTGATGATCCCGGTTCTTTCAAGGAAGCCATGAGTTTGACAGATGCGAGTAAGTAGCTTAGAGCCATGAAGCAAGAGATGGAGTCTCTTGAGAAGTATGGTACTTGGTCTATTGTGAAAGCACCCAAGAACAAGAGGATCGTGAAAGGTTATTCTTAAGTCGAAGGCATTGATTTCCATGAGGTGTTCTCTCCGGTGGTGAAACATTCTTCGATTAGAGCCCTATTAGCTTTGGTGGCGATAGAGGACTTGGAATTACATCAATTGGATGTAAAGACGGCTTTTCTCCACGGTGATTTAGACAAGGAGATTTATATGCAACAATCGGAAGGATTTGAGGTGATCGAAAAGGAAACTTATGTGTGTAGGTTAGAGAAGTCATTGTATCGCTTGAAGCAATCTCCAAGGCAATGGTCTAGGAAGTTTGATGCTTTTATGATAGCACATAATTTTGCACGTAACTCATATGATAGTTGTGTCTACATGAGGAGTACGATTGTCGGGCCCTTAATCTACCTAGTGTTATATGTCGATGACATGTTGCTTGCTTGCAAGAATATGCTTGAGGTGGAAGAGCTAAAGAGTCAATTGTCAAAAGAGTTTGACATGAAAGATTTGGGAGATGCAAAGAAGATCTTAGGGATGGAGATAGTGAGGGATAGAAGCAAGGGTTATTTGTATCTAAATCAAAAAAGATACATTGAGAAGGTGTTGAAGAGATTTGCAATGGAGGACGCCAAGTATGTTTCTACTCCTCTAGGTTCTCACATCAAGCTCTCAAAGGACTTGTGCCCTCGAACCAAGCAAGAGGAAAAAGACATGAGGGGCATTCTATACACAAATACTGTTGGGAGTATTATGTACGCTATGGTATGTAGCCGACCGAATATAGCAGAAGTGATTAGCATGGTTAGTAGATACATGGAAAACCCGGGAAAACAGCATTGGGATGCAGTAAAGTGGCTTCTTAGATACTTGAAGGGTACATCGGATGTATGCCTTAAGTTTGGAATTGACGACACTAGAATCATTGGTTATTGTGATTCTGATTTTGCGGGTGACCTTGATAGTAGAAAGTCAACTTCGGGTACAACAGATGTATGCCTTAGGATCATTTTTAAGTGTTAGACCCTATAAACTATAAATAGGGCTAAACACATAGTTTTCTTACATTGCTTTCATTTCCTCATTCTCTCTCTACATATTTCACTCTCTACTCTCTATTCTCTTCTTCCTCAATTGTAACCATCATCAATTGTACATCTCTATTGGAGAATTTGTTAAATGAGCAATAAGACATCTAGGCTAGGACAATGGACGTAGCCCAATTAGGGGTGAACAACTTAAATCTTGGTGTGCTTTTGATTGTGTTTTTATTTGCTTGTTAATTGTTGTTTTGGGTTGCACATATCCATATTCAATTTTTTTGGGTGTTTGTGTAAGGAGTGTTCTTGAGATCAAGCCTTTGATCCTTGGGCTTATAGTGGGTAATTAGTTCAGTTTGAGATTCTAATGATTCAATTTAATTATTAGGATTCTAACAAAGATAAAAATTAAAATAACAAATATACTCTATTCAACCAACCTCTCTTTATAGTATACTCAAATCTAATAATACTAATAATGGAACTTTCAAGTAGAAAAAAAAAATCCAGGAACACATGAATGTTGTAACCTTATGTCTGAATCCAAGTGTTTGGACTCAACACAATCTCAATTTGCAATGTTTTTGTGTCTAGAAATATTTATTGATTGAATTGATTAATATTTATAGCCCATTATAGGGCTAGCTAAAACCCTAACCTTAAAATAGGTTTGTGACAATATTACAGGCAGCAGCAAAACCAGATTCAAGTGTAGTAGACTATTAGTTTCTAGTTAGTACTTCTATATAAATCAGACAAAATTTCTTCGAAACAGTTTCACCTTTTTGCCTTTTTAAGACGTAGCTTCTCACTCTTTGAGGCGACACGAGCATTTCCCCGGCATTTCCTCCCACCAACCCCTCCTTTTATTTTCCTTTGGATTCTCGTGATCATTTTTTTATTTTTTTCATATCAATCTGAATTACTTAGCACTTTTATATTGTAGTATAAGATTAAAAAAAGTCACTTTTAATATATTTTTATTTATTTTAGTTTTTTAATGATATGTGAAAAATTAATGATTGGATTAGTGAAAATAAAATAAGGGTAAAATAGAGAATTATCGAATTGTTTTTTGCTAAAGATAGAAAGAGTACAAATATTGTGAAACAACGCACCAAAAGAAAGTTACATGTATTTTTGCTAAAGATAGAAAGAGTACAAATATTGAGTTGTTTTTTGCTAAAGATAAAAAGTGCAAGTATTACGGAAAAGAGAAAGTATACAACTAGGTCAACTATAGAAAAACTTTGTTTATTGAATAGGTAAATTATCCACCTAAGATAGTATTGAGGAAGAAAAAAGTTTATATGTATTTATTATTCACCAACTACCTATTGATCAAAAGAATATGTAACTATTTATTAACTAATTTACAATTATCATCTCACACGGATAAACTACTATGTAGCCAGGTAGCTGTATCTAAGCACATCAAGTATATATATGTTAACCAAATAGAAGTATTCAAAGTTTGTTCATGCACTTGCACCAAGTTCCAATATATGTAGACTATATAGAAAAATAAGTACATATTTAAGAAGAAAAATTTGGAATTTTTAGGTTACGATTTGGTTCATTTGATTAAATTTATATTAATATTAAATTATGTGATATTATAAACATAAAAATGGGCAACCGAGCTAAGATCTATACACAAGTTAAAATAAATATTTAGCTCACGCTATAATTTTATTTGCGATTCCCCTAAATTTTGCAAGTATATGACAATATGATGTATATAGGAGTATATGATCTATAATACAGACTTTATGTCTCTTGTCCATTCTTTTATTGTTAATTTCTTGTTATTATCATTATCGTCTTGTCGATTTTAATTTTACATTCACTTCTTAAATAAGTTAAATTTATCACAATCCATTAACTCACCCTATTTTGTATAGTAAAATAATACTTCATGATATTACATATAATAACAAAAAATATCCATGCATTGCCTAATTGAAGTATGAAAAGTAGTGTTGCATAATTAAGTTTGTTTTTGTGCACCGTAATTACAATTACATCATTTAGTGAAATTTAGAATAATAAGGTAGATTTTCATGCTTAGTGGCTTATTAAATCGAGATTTAAACCGTTCACCGATGATGATTGTAGTTAAAGCCATCTCAAAATTTTCAAAGAAATACGGACATATATTGTAAGTTATATTTTGGGTAAAATGTATTTGTATGGTGGAAACTACTTTGTTTACTAACTACCAAATTTAGTTCATGAAGATCAACTTGTTGATACTAATCATGTATATAAGTGATAATAAGTTCATAATGCAATGTACTTCATCGTTTTTTTTTTTTTTTTGACTACATTTAAAATATTTTATATAAAACATAATTTAAATTTGAATTTTTTTATGGATATATAAAATATTTAGAACTTTTTTTTTTAATGAAATGTTATTATACTTCATATTGAAACTAATCTATAGACATTGGGATTATGCTAATAATTTTTTTTATTATGAGTCATTATTGATACTCTTAAATTACTTTAATTATGATTATTGTTACATTTATTCCCCTAAAATATTACATCTATATCGAGTTTAATAGCTGATTTTATATAATTTTCATAATCAATCAAGTAGCTCAACTATTAGTAATCCTAAAAATACAAATTGAAGGTGTATTCGTTCTCTGCACTCCTCTAATTCTGAGCAAATATTCTATTTGATTTTTTGATATTATTTGTTGATCACTCTTAATTTGTACTATTTTATTTTTAATTTAAATGTCAAAATATAATTAAGTAGGATCTTGTTTTTTTCATCTTAATATAAAATTGTTAGTATTATATTTTTTATGATTTTTAATTATACATAATTAGATATATTTAGAATTGAATTATTACATTGGATAAAGTATAAAAATCACATGAAATGAGTGATATTAATTGAAGGAACTATTCATACTTCGTCCTTTTAAGATTTGGAGCCAAGAGGACTGCGCGAAAATAGATTGAGATAGTTTGGACATGTGCAGAGAAAGATTCTCGCCGCCCCTATCAGGAGAGTAGAAAGTATTATAGTAGAGGGTAAGAGGAGCCGAAGAAGACCCAATAGAACTTAGGATGAGCAGATAAAAGTTGACTTGCGTGCGCTAAACCTCTCCGAGAGCCTGACTAGAGATAAGGGTAGTTGGAGGCGTCATATCCATGTTTTAGATTACTGATGTCCTCGTAAATTACCTCTTTGTGTTCATGCCACCCTGCTCCTCTCGTTTCTTTTATTAGTTTTTTTGCCCCCTTTTACTTTTATTTTATTTTATTTTATTTTGTAGGTGGTTCTACTTATTTATTTATAGGCCTTTTATCTTTCCCATGTAGCTACGTCTCCGTATCTTTCTCGAGCCGAGAGACTTCTTTGGCCGCGCTCTCCTCTATGGGTATGAGTTGCTGCCGTCCTTCCCTCCCCAAACCCTGTTTTCTATGAGCGAGATATACTGGGTTGGATGATGATGATGATGAGTTTGCTACTTTATATTTTAGAATAAATAAATTTAAATAAGTTTTAGAGAGATATATTGAAGAAAATTAAACATATATACATATGGGATATTTTTAGATTCATCTTATAAATGTTTTACTCCCTCCGTTTTCTAATATTTGTCCTGTTTAGAATATTTTATTTGGAAGAGAGAAATTTGATTAAAATTTTTAAGACATATATAGATGATTAGAGGTATAAAAATGCTTAAAATTTACTTTGTAAACTCTGAAAAAAGTAAATTTAAAAAAAAACAAAGAATATGTTTTCAAATTAATTTAACCCATTTCACTTTGTAAATTGTAATCTACTCCTTAATTCCCATTTTGATCATACGATTTACGACAATGTCATGTTCTGCAATTTGCAAATACGTTTTAAAGTAAGCAGTCAAAGTTTAGTTTTTTCTTGCATTTTTTTGACAGAAACGAAAGCAGACACTCCTCATTGGCTCCCATGGGTTGCAGAATACCAGAATTTCTTTCCTTAGCTGTGGAACTTACACGTGTTATTTTATGTCTAATACTTCCTCTATCCCATTAAAATTAAAAGTATTTTATGAAAAAGTGATAGAAAATTGAAAAAAATAATATAAATGAGATAAAAAATAAATTAAATGCGTAAATAAATGATTATAAAAAATATAATTAAGTCAGGACAAAAACTAAAATTACGACAAATTTGTTAAAACAACTGAGTACTTGCTTACTTACGTTGATTATCATCATTAATTTTGTTCTCTTCATACTTTTATGGCTTGCTTGGTAATCGATATAAAATGGTTAACTGGTAATGAAAATTTAGTGTAATTTTAGTAGTATATCGCTTAATAAATTTAATGGTCATGCTTATTCTTCTTTAATAATTTTATTTTCTTTACAAAATTATTTCAAATGCATTACATGCCATTTGAAAATGTGCTATTAAATAGTATGAGAAATTGTGAACAAAAAATTTTTTTTTATCATTAAAATGACATGATACACATCATAAAAATTTACACTATAAATTATTCACCTAAACACTTATTAGTACCAATAATCAAAACGGATAGTTAATCTTAGAAGAACCAAGAACAAAGTAAAGATAAATTATCACAATCGTCAAAGACTACAAAAATAAAGTGATTTCAATCAACTAATTACACCGTAATTTTATCCATCTACACAATTTCCCAAATCCAAAGTAGAAAAGAGAAATATTATTAAAAAATAAATAATGAGAGAACATTTCGAGCAAGTTAGCCGAGTGTTTTGAACTTTCTCATGTTTGTGTTAGGTTTAATTCTCGCTATTTAATCAAGTCTTTTCTCGGCTTCTTATTGATAAGAAATTCTCTAGTTTTACTTCATATTAATTTTTAAAAAATATTTGCATATTATGATTAATTAATATATATGCAATGGACAAAAAAAATATTTATAAAATAAAATGATTGATAATACATGTGTGCAATGTACAAATATGTAAGATTATATTGATTAATATATCCAAATATCCAAATTGATTTGAATTGCAAATGTTGAAATAGTTAATTATAGAATATTTTACTCCATTTATTTTTTTTTTGTCTACTTTAAGTATTTTCATTCTATAAGAGAGAAATTTAAATTTGATTATTAAAGTATATATTCAAGATAAAATATATTAATGTGGAATCTTGTTAAATTCGTCTTGATGTAAAGAATTTTAATATATAATTTTTATAATTTTTTATTATGCTTACTATGAGATATCGAGACTCAAAATTTACTTTAAAATAGGTGAAAAAGTAAAATGGACAAATAAAAAGCAACTAAGGAAGTAATCCAATTAGTAAACTCAAGTATTCCCTTTTCTAAAATGACACTCCAACTATTGGAATATAAGAGTGTATTTTGCGTATATAAGGAATAGTTGGGTGCATCTTGATTAACAACCCTAATAGTTTAGTGTATTACAAGTAAATTGATAGTTGTGTATGTTTTAAATGGATGAAGAAACGTTGAGTTTGTTAGTTATTACTCAATACAGCCCAAAAAATAAATACAACCAAATTTTTTGAAGATTTGATATTAAAAATTAGTAATAGCCCAAAAAAAAAATTTAACACAATAAAATTTTTTATTTAAATTTTTTTTAATGAACTAAACATAGACTACAACAAATTTTTGCCTTTTTTAGTTCATTCTGAAATAAAGAAATTATTCACTTGTCAAACAAATGTTTGCCATTGAAGAATTAAAAAAATCATTTAATAACCTAAACAGGTTGTCTCACATTTTTTTTTTAAACGAAACAAGTTGTCTCACATCAATGCATAGTCAATGTAAATGTATTGTCAATGTAAAAAACTATTCAAACTTATTGTTAAATTAGGCTGAACTTATTGTGAATGCCAGCATATTAACGGGGGAAAACAAGTGCACACACTTCATAAGCCAAGGAGATATATACCATCACAAAACCATATGGCAATGGGAAAAAGGTCTCTAATAGCTTATAAAGTGTGCACACCATTTTCAATTTATCGATGTGGGATAACTCATCCCAACACTTATGTAAGAATATCTTGTGAAATTTTAAAATTTTTCAAGTTAATTGTATAATTGTATGATGTGATTTATTACTTTTCTATTAATCATTTTTACTCTGATTTTAGTATATATGGGTTTAATTGAATCTATTAGATCCATACTTAAACCGCCTCCAACAATTATGTATGTAATGCACGTAATTAAAGTTTAACTAGATGAAATTTAATCATTTATCACACGTCTTACAAATATGACATATGTAATTTTTTAAGATATTTGATACTCGTATTTATGATTTTTGAAGAATATTAACTCATTAGAAATTCAAAAAATGCAAAATGAACTGATTTACATGTAATATAGTGATAAATTTTCTATTTATGTTGATTTAAAATTTACAATATATATTAAGATTTTTTTTTTTTTGAAAATGAAAGAATATTAAAAAAATACTCCAAATAACTTTTTATTTTAAATCTATATACTCCCTGCATTTTTTATTGCTTGTCCACTTTAAAAGAGATAAATTTAAATTAGATTTTTAAAGTATATATTGAAGATAAAATATATTCATGTGAGATCTTGTTAGATTTGTCTTGATATAAAGTTTTTTAATATATAATTTTTATTAGTTTTTATGATACGTACATACAGATATTAAGACTTAAAATTTACTAAAACATACGTGTAAAAAATAAAGTAAGACAAAAAAAAGCGGCCGGAGTAAATATGAAGTACTTGTATAGAGTATAACAAATGTGAAAAGAAGATTTATAATTTTCTCCACACAATTTCCCAAAGCCAAAGAAATTTAAAGATAGCTTCAATAAATTTCTAATTTATATGAATTAATAACAATTTTTAATTTTAATAGTGTGAAAACTATATACAACAATTGTGAAAAGGTTGAATTATATTTTATTTTCTTAGGTTAAATAAAAAAGTTTGAATGGTAAAGAAATGAGGTAGAGCGAGAGTGAAAATAAGAGAGCGAGAGAGGTCAGAGGAGGATTATTGCCTCCCTAAAGAAATGCAAATCAGTCAAAGAAGGATTAACTTTTTTTTAATTATTATAAAATAATAATAAGCATTATTAGTGGGGACTGGGGAGTTCTCTACATGCTTAGCTTCTTTCTGCAAGATTTTGCTGATTACTGTGCATTTCAGAGTAGAGAAGCTGCCAGCCTGACTGCAGGTTATTTTTTTCCTTTTATTCTTCGTTTCATACTTCCTCCTTAATATCTCTAATTATATACAAACGAATCAAACAAGATCTCATTTAACTATATTTTAACCTATAGATTAAAAACTAATAACAAATTAAAAATAATGATTGAATAGTGTTATTTTTGCTAATGTTACAACTAATATGGAACGGAGGAAGTAATATACTTACTATATTTGACCTTTTATGCAATTTAATGTGTCATTTTGGTTATTTATACATCAAATTATGCATATCTAAAAATTATAAAAAGTTAATATTATGAAAGTATGCGATTAAAAAGATTCAAAGAAAATCTCACTTAACTATATTTTTATTTATACATTAGTCGTAATGTATTAATTAAACTTAAATGATAAATAATTTGTATAATTATAATGTAACAAGTATTTTAGAATGGAGAATGCAATTATCATAATAATACTATTTGATTTTTTTTGGTACAAGATATTTTATTGATGAAAGGTAATAAACTCATGTGATGAACACTGTTTTTTTTATAAAATACTCTTATTATAATTAGTTGGATTATTTTTTTTCGATCATAGAAATTAAGTAGGTTTGATTTTAACTGATGGTTAAAATTGTGAAAGATAAGAGTTTACGGACCAAAAAAAGCTCAAAAATTGATACTACAATTTGCTAAACCAAAAAGCTATTAATTAATTAAACTGTTGGAATTGTATTAGTTTAAATTACACAATCAATTAAAAAAATGATATATTACCATGATTAGTTATTTACTTCTACGTATGAGCACATAGAATTTTGATTATAGTTAAGCACAATATGCATACAGTCTTAAGTTCCTTTTTTAATGCATTATTAAGTCTGTAAGTAGGTCTAGGATGATTCTCTTATTTTTTTTATTTATTTTGAAGTGGCCAGGATTCTCTTATTTATTTTAATAGTTAACCAAAGTTATTAAATATCTTTGTTGGCGACCATAAACAGTTTTACTTTGTATACTAAAATGCTCTAATGAGGAATTTTATTCTTAAACAATATTAATATAACAACATATATCTTGTATGAGACCGTCTTACCTTGATATGAACCCATACAAATAACTCATTAGTAAAAAAAAATTTAAACAATAAAATTTGAATTATATAGGACAACAATTTCTTTAAGCATTTGGGTTGACCCAATTGAGGCCGTCTCATGATGAAACGGTCGACGGCCTCAATAAAATATTAGTATTAGTATAATAATTTTAACTTTATATCCAGAATGAACAAATGATCTCAATACTAATAGAAGTAATTATTATAAGCAAAATAATATTTATAGATTCATGCATGAAATAAATGAAAAAAGCAGTATTAACTCTTACCTTGACTCTTAAAAGGCCTTACATAAAATAGTACTCCTTGGTTGCATTTCAAATGTCAGTATGTCATATTTGTTTTTTTAACGTTTGTGAATATTAATCAATACTATTCAATAATAATAATTGTGTATACTAGAAATTTATAAAAAAAATAGATATTTGTAAATTTTATGTTGAGACAAATTAAAAAAGATCTTATTTGACTATGTATTAACGTATGAATTAAAAAGAAGATATAAATTAAGAGTGATTAATGATGAATAGTAACCTGAAAACAAATACGACATTTGAAAAGAAATGAAAGGAGTATATAAATTAAAATCTAATTATACTTTAAAGATCATACATGTTATTTATATTTAATAATATACAAAATAAGAGTGATAAGTATACGGCCTTAAATTATGGGTTCCTTAAATTTATTTAGTTGCCCTTTACGTGATTATAGAAATGTTGCATGACATTTAATATAGGGTGATAAAAAGATGAACATATCTAGCAAGGTGTTGTCGATCCATGCTGATATAGCAACTAGCTAATCTATTTGGGGAAAGCACATTACTATCTGATCGATCAGGGGAATGAAAATGGGTGCAGTATGCTGTACTGATTTTTTTTTTTTTTTGAATGTATATGCTGTATTGATTAAAATATAGAGGTCTAAGTCTAAAAAATATATAGACATTGCTGGTTCTTAAGACATTTAGAGTAGCCGACAACTTAGGGCTCCATAAATAAAAACCTTAAATATTAAACATGCTATTTAGGTTCGGTTTTGAGCTACACTTTTTAAATTACTTATTTGTAAAGTTTTCTATATTTAGAGTAATATAATGTTATAATATATTTTGTCTTAAATTATTTTTCTTAAAGTGAAAATTTTTTTATCTTATAATATAATAAAGAGCTCAATTTTAAAAAACACCGCAAAAATAAATAAAGCCTTCAAAATCTGTCCTTCATACATATATATATATTGTCTAATAATAATTATATAATTAAAGGAAAAACTGATTCAGACGATTGAAATTATTAGCCTTCAACGTTCATTAGGCAGTATTTCATTTATTTTGATTTGTTGGGCTGAACATTAGAGTAAGTTTTCATCCATTGGATTACTATTACTCGATCTGAACAAAGTTACATGTTATTTCTTTATAATTTACTAGTGTCTAATAATTAATTGTATTTAAGTTGTATTTCCTACGTACAGTTTTAAATATTTTCAAAATTTATTCCGAGTGAGTGATTCTAATATGCTATTATTATATCTTTAATAATATACATAAGTAAAGTTAGTAAGCTCTCATAAAAAAAAAGTAAAATTATTAAATATTTAATAGGCCAAAGGGAATTGTTGATAATAAACCAACATTTGCCTAATTCACTATAAAAGTAAATTTGCCTATTATTTATTTTTAAATAAATTAGTGATCAAAGATTGGTTGGTTTTTGATAATTTTTCCTAGAAACTAACACATTAAATGAATCAAACAAGATTGCTTTTAATTATATTGTTTCGTGTAAATTAAAGAGAAAATACAAGTTAAAACTGCTAAATGAATAACAAATTGTTTCAATATCGCAAATTTTTAAGATTGAGGAAGTATATATATAGTTTCTGTGATACTATATAAATGTGATATTAAGTAATAATTATAAAAAACTGACATTTGAAAATTATATTTTGAGATCAACTCATTTGATTATAATTTATTTTAAATATTAGTGAAAAAATTTAAGATAAAATTAGTCGTCAATTAACGTAAAAAATAGAAGTATTACTACAAAATAAAAGAGGAATTAGAAATATTTTTTTTGCATAATTAGCTAGTTTGTACCTATATTAGGATAGTGAGACAATGAGTGAATGACAAATATGATATATCTTTGATACATTGTCTCAAAGGCGTGGTATGATGTTATGGAGGAGTTTATAGTTTGTAGGAGACATGCATGCATTGGATTCTAAGTTAATAGTAATTAATTAGCATAATAATAATAATTTTCTTATAATAAGTACTTATATAAATTAACACCACATTAAATTAATCAAGGTTTCACTTTGACGATCGCGGATTTCGATTAGGCAGTCAACATATTTCCTACTTGGGAAAATCAAAATGAAATCCTTTGAACTTTCTTAAAATCTCTCTTTTTTAATCTTATAATTTTTATATTGGTTAATTATTAATTATTAATTATGATTATACTTTTTTTGAAAAAAGAGGGAACATTGCATGGTTGTGTTGTTTTAAATTAGAGTAAAATTTACTCCTTTTATATTGTAGTTTTTTAATATTTAATATGTCGGATTTTAGAATATCATTTTAATATTATTTCCATCGTACGTACACAACTTTAATCCATGCAAAGCACTCGGGGATCTACAATTTTGGCCTTTGGTGTGGGTGCGTATTCAAGAGATCTTCTTATGGCTAATATTTAATCTATTTATAAAGTGGAGAGTCTATTTATTAACATTCTACCTTGTTGCTTTAATTAATGTTCTATACTCTATATTAATTAAGAGGTTGATGGTTAAAATCAATTATTGTCTCAATTAAAAGTAAATATTAATTTTTTCAAATAATTAAGATTTTAATTAGATTTGATTTACACCAAGTTTTACCCTTTTCTAGGCCTATTTTATACTCCAAAAATAGAAAAGCAAAAAGAGGGTGATATGTTTATAGGAACTCTTTCAATTTAGAAGGTCATGGAACAATTCAATCTATTAAACCTTGAACACTTAGCTTACTATATTTTTTATAATGTTATACTATGTTCTTGTATGTTTAGAGTTATTTTTATGAGAAATTGTTTTTGGGAAGACGTCCTTAAAATAAAAGTCTATAAATTATAATTGATATCATTAGACTTTCTATTTATATATAAGACAGGGTCATAGAAAATTAGTGTAATTGTTATTATTTATAAGCGTGTGAAAGTGTAGTGTACATCACTTTTCACTTTTGCTCAAAAATATTTTTTTAGCATTTAAGCAAGATTAAGGTCTCTATATAATTAAAATAATGACTATAACGCTAATACTTCTAATGTTATTTGTTATTCTCATTTTCTCAAATGGAAATTTCATAAAGCTCTTCTCATTATGATTTTATTTCATTTTTGAACATCCTATTGGGAGAAATAACTTCCTTTGTTTAACACAATTTACAAAAGCATCACATATTTACATTTTTAGCCTTCAATAAAAAGGACAATTTCAATATTTCGCCCAAGGCAAGATACGGATGGGTTTTTTTCTAGAAAGGGGCGGACAAATCATACGTACCCTTATGGAGGGAGTAAAGAAGAATGTGCATAGTTAAGAAACACCCAATTGTTACCTGTGCCCAATAAGAATTTCCTTCTGCTCTACATAAAAATACTTTATCTATTGAGCCGGCCTCCCTCTTTTTATTAATTAAACCTCTTTACTCCTTTTTGCAACAATAAACATTACTTTTCCATTTAATACTTATTTTAAAAAGAATTTTATTAGTCTGTCATTATATATTACTCTTTTTGGTTTCTTTCCATATCCAAATAGGAAGAACATATTAGATCAGAGTTAATAATAGAATAATTAGTAAAAAAGAAATACTGGGTTCCTTAGACTAGTGATAAGTCAAGGGCCACATTTCATAGTGAGTGCAACTAGCTTAGACAAAAATAAGCATAAGGCACTTGTTCATCGTATGTTGTTGAAAATTAAAAAGAATTTGTTAAAAATCTAAATTTATGAGGGATTGATAGCATATCTGGGAACTTACAATCGATCATCTTAAATTTTTTTGTTAATATAATTCTTTAATAATCGCTTTAATTATTATTCATAACACATATATGTATTATGTATATGTTAAAAGTATAAGAAAAACAAATAAGATTTTTGAAGTAAAATTTAATCTTATTTATTTTGGTAATAAATTTTCCGTAGGTAAAAAATATACAGATATTTAAGTAATAACTAGTAGGAGTGAAAGTCGGTTACTTTGCGTGGATTGTTGAGATAGGGCTAAGTAAAGATAGAGAGTGGGGAATGCTGGGGTTTAGGGTGTCATTAATTACATACTACGAGGTCGTAAGTTCCAACACTTAGATCAAGTGGCCTCTTTATTCTACCACTTGCTTACTCCACTAAAATTTTAAACTAACAAAAAAAAAAAAAATTGTTTAGGGTGCTTTTGGTGAATGGATGTTGTTCAATCTACTACATGAAATTGTTTGTTGGTTTGACAAATTAGTTTGACTAACTGATTGAATGGCTAGTTATTTAAGGGAGTTGTTATAAAAATACTGAATAAAAATTGTTTGCTGATTGTTAATTTTTATTAGAGAAAAAACAATAGATTAAAAACCAATAAAAATTATGCTCATAGTTACTTTGGGGTTTGGGATTGAAAGACAACAATTTTTCGATTTGCTTGAAAGTTTTTAATCAAATATATATATATATATATATATATATATATATCTATATATATATATATATATGTATATATATATATATATATATGTATATATATATATATATATGTATATATATATATATATATGTATATATATATATATATATGTATATATATATATATATATATATATATATATATATATTTATATATATATATATATATATGTATATATATTTATATATATATATATATATATATATATATATATATATATAATATATATATATATATATATATATATATATATATATATATTTACTATAACTGGTAAAGTAAAAGTCAAAATTCAACTAAAAAAACAACAGAAAAGACATTTACCGAACACATTTTTATTTGAGAAATTATCAATGGTACCCCTAAATTTTTTTAATTAACAATGGTACCCTCGTATTATTGAGCTTTTTACAATCGTAACCGTTTTAAACTTTTTCTGTCAAAAATCGTTCAAAACCATTAACGTTTTTTCTTTTTCTTTTATTTTTCAATTCAAAACATAAAAGAAAGTTAACGGTTATGTACAATTTTGGACAGAAAAAGTTAAAAAAGGTTACGGTAGAAAAACGCTCAATAATACAAGGGTACCATTGATAATAAAAAAAATTTAAGAGTACAATTGATAAAGTGCAAAAACTCAGGGATACCATTAATGATTTCGATTTTATTCAAGATTTAGGTTGAATATTTGTAATTTTCTTGAAGTCACAATGTTAAAAGATTAAGTTTTTTTCTAAAATCATAATGAGTTTATTTTATTTACTACTATTAAATTTATCTCAATATATTTGTTTCAATATAGATTTATGATATCTCCCGTCTCATTAATTTCAAAAAGCAATCACTCTTTATATAATATAATATAATCCACAAATTTCTTCAATTTCTTTTAATTATTTTGATATTAACTCCCCAAGCAATGTAACGCTAGAAGAAAAATATAGTAAACCCTTCAAAACAAAAGAAGTATGTAAAATATGTTAAACGTAATAATGTACTTCATATGATGGTCAACTTAATAAAAAAGTGGTCAATGCTCAAATTTGGTTTATGAAAAATTGTTTTGTTCCCACTTTGATGTATCCTTCGTTTTCTCATTCATCATATGTTTATTACTCTCTTATGTCTTTAATTCTAAAAATAATTTTAAAAAATAAAAAATATGTACTATATACGTAAGTAGTGAATTTCCTGTTTGTGGATGTTTGGCTTATTTTTCTAGAAAAATAAACTCAATATTTTTTCAATGGAGTAGTAGATTTCTTTATTCATTTGAAGTATTACACTTTTAAAATTAGGCATGAAAAATGCCATATTTCATATTCAAAGCCAGACTGCCAAATCATACAATTTAATAAAAGATTGAAAAATTACAATATCGATTTTATTGAAATCCTGATAGCTAAAATCGCATAATATTCTGTTTAGCATGTTTTTGTTCGGAATTATTATAGAAAAACTATTAGAATACAATTATTAATTACTGTTCTACTCCTATTTGACTAGAGTTTATTACATCAATCTTTTATTATTATAAAAAAAATATTGTAACAACTCTTAATTATCCTTTTTTAATTCTTAAATGATTATAAAAAATATCAATACACATTATTTTTAGAATGTTTTATAGGAAACGACTTTTAAATTAAAATTTACCAATTGTTTAAAAATTGTCAATATGATAACCAATTATATCAATATCAAATACCCTATTAAATTTTACAACGATAATATGTAATTGCATATTTCATTAAAAATTTTATGTTTATATGAAAATTTCATATAAACCAACTTCGTGAGTTGAACATATATTTCTACAATACTATGTTATATTTGACATATTTCCAGGGTAGTATTCAGTTATAACATATAAGTGTGCATGGGGAATATTTGGAAAATCATTTTCCTCTTTCTCATTGACTACATCTAGTACTTTACTATACGGTATTGTAATTTTATGTCCGATATAAATTGTTAAAATAAATAAAATTTTAAAAACTATTGTGTATTTTAGTTCAGTTTGGTATTTTAGGAAAAATTCCATAATATTTATGCGCAAAATTACACTAGTAGGAGTATTATTTTGGGTAATTTGAACACTTTAGACAAACTCAAAATTTATATATATATAGTGAATTAGATAATACTTATCTAAAAGATATTCTATTATATACAACAATTTAAAAGAAGGTGCATGGTTGGATTTTTGCAGTTGGTTTTGCAGGTTTGTCTTAACACAAAAAAAGGTTCTGAGGTGGAAATAAATTTATTTGCAGCAAGACACGAATGTGTCTAATTTTTTAATTAATTTCTATACTAATAAATCTTAAATGTATTGGATATATATATGTGTGTATAAATACTATACATTACTTAGAAGATCATACTAACTTCCTTCTCTTCTTAGTATCAGAGAGTGTGAGATCAGAGCTTTGGAATGTGGAGTATCCACAGAACTGAATAAGACCAGCAAAAAGGGCTAATATTTTTTTGGATTATAATACAACAATAACAATGTTAGAGTCTTCATTAACGTCTCGGAAGATTGGAATACAAGCTACAAATATTGGTAAAAAAAATAGAAAATAAAAAATCTCTTTTCTCCCAAACATAAGCTAACCCTTTTGTTCTTGAAACTTAGCAACACTTTAATTAGATCATCTATAGATTTATGTGTTGGTCTCACTCTACTCTTTCTTAAGCATATTATTAGTGGCATGCATTTCTTTCTTTACCTCTCTTTCTCTTCTTCCTTCTTTCTCCTTTTCTCTCTCTAATTTTAGCTTTAAATTTTAGAGAGATAAATAGAGTTAGTGAAGAGGATTATAACTAGCTAGGGTGCAAACCCTAACTTCTTTTCTTACTTTTTTATAATTTTTTTTGGGTGAAGTTAGTTTTTTTTTCTTCTAGTAGTTCCAAGGTGTGCCCTTATTACATTCCTTTTGCTTTTTTTTTTTTCTTGTTTTAGTATGATTTTATTGTAATGGCAATGATAAAAAATGTTTGAAACTTTTGATAGGAAAGAAAAATAAAGAAAAACTATAATAATTAGGAGTATTTATTTCAAATTTAAAATTCATATATTTGTTTATATATAACATACAAAATTATCTCTATATTCTTTTGAATATTACTCTAGAGCAAATTCAAAAGAACTTATTAACCAAGTTGATTTGTGATGCAGAAAGGTCAAATTGGTGATGAATAAGCTGAAGTTATCATCAAGAAGCTAGTTATTATTCACAAACAAAGCTTATTAGAGTGGAAAAAGATACAATATAATATGGGGTCAATGAATACTAACAATTGGCTGTCATTCCCTCTTTCTCCTACCCATCCTTCCCTTCAATCACATCTTCAATCCAATGATTCACAACCTCATCAACAATTCTCTTTGGGTTTAGTCTCTGACCATATTGACAATCCTTTTGCTCAAGCACAAGGTAATCTTATGTCCTATTTTCATCTTATGCTCTATATCTCTTACTATACTTGCAATTCTTAATTGCTCTATGTTAAACTTTATTTATCTATTATATTTTCAAAATATGTGAACCTTCCTCTAGCTAACTAGTTGAGAACAACATTTTTACAATATAATTTTTATTTTTAAAAATACACATAAAATGAGATACAAGGTGAGAATATTGATAGATTATCTTGAAGCCTAAACCAGCAACATAAGTTTTTGGTTTAATTGATTTTTTAACATGATACTGAACATCAAGTCAATCTTATCTACTTCTTATTTCAAGTAGAATTATTGGCACCAATTAAGAAACTGTTACAGTATATAACATATCTTAAGGACTCTGGATATATTATATTTGATGCTATGTCGAGGAACCAACTAAACCAAAAGCTTAAATATATATAGTTGAGGCTCCATAATATATTATATACTCTAATAGTGATTTGTATTGCATTTACACTTAGAAAGCGTGACTGATAGAGTATATAAGATGCCATTACAAGTAAAATATTATTCCTGGTATTTCAACGGGCTACAAACTAATTAAGTGGATTTTTTTATTATTTTTTTTTTTTTTTGCAGAATGGAATTTGATCAATTCACAAGGGGGAAATGAGGTGCCAAAAATAGCAGATTTCTTAGGAGTAGGGAAATCAGAAACTCATCATTCTCCAGACCTAACAGTGTTTAATGATATTGGTCAAGGAAACGATTCAGACTATCTTTTCTCCGGTAACAATGGCCTTCTGGCGATGCAAAACAGTGTGGCCGCAGCTAGTAATGGTACTCAATATGATCAATACCAAGATAACTCTAATAATTGCTTGCAATCTTTAACTTTGTCTATGGGAAGTAGTGGGCAACAACAGCAACCAATTTCAAGTACTAATAACTGTGATAATAGTGGAGATAATAATAGCACTGCTAGTGGCTCAACCTCCACTGCCGCCACCGTAACCACCGCCATTACTCCGGTTGTTGAAGCTACTCCTAGGAGGACTTTGGATACTTTTGGGCAAAGGACTTCTATCTATAGAGGTGTTACTAGGTAATTTTATTGAGTTTTTTACTTTTAAGAATCTAGGTCATTTTTATTTTGTGCAAGTCTAGTAACGGGCAAAGTCTAATACAATAGTTTCGTTATGCACCACTTCTTACTCTCTAACTCTACTGACTCACTCCTTATTTTCCACTGCATTGATTATCATTTTTTACTCTTCACTCTACTTGCCCGTAACATGTTAAAGTTGATACACACAACATGCTATTTTAATGTTATTTTAATGTGCACTAAGTTTACATAAGAGTTTTCTTCTAGAGTAAGTGACTAGTTTTATTACTAGACTACAAAACATCAAAATCTACAAATTTTAGACTCGTATTCACCATTTTTGGAACATTTCACTTTAGCTTGTGTACCTATGAGCCTTGACACTTAAACATGGACGTGTACCTATGAGTCTTAGCGCTCATATTACATTGGCAGAACGAATACTTGGATATATACTAATTCAGTTTAGCTCAAAATTTTAAATATTTTTCACAATAACACATATACAAGTTCAAGAGTAATATAGTTTAAATTTATAGGTGCACCTTTTCAGATAGTGTGTGGTGCAATATGTCTAAAATAGTAGCATTAGTAATATACTAACCTTATATATGTAATAGTTATGTTCCTTTCTTTTGTGTGAGAGTTTCTTGTAAGGGTAAGTAAGTATAGCTATTAAAAAAATGAATAATAGTATTTGTTTTTATATGAATGTAGTATTCCCTCCTATTCAACCAAACTCTCTGATTTTATTATTTAATCAAGTCATTTTAGTTGTCTCATTTCCATTTTGGATATCTTAACTTTATTAATTTACCCTTATCAAACTTAACTTTTTCACACCTTTACACCTATTAACCCCACTTTACTCCTATTAAAATTTAAAAACAGCACACTTTTTTCTTTCAAATGTGATCCCATTTGACCACCTAAAAAATGGTGAAAAGCCAAATGAGACATATTGGGTGAATAGGAGGGAGTATGTTTTAATAGCATTTTATATTTTGTAAATTGTTTAGTTGATTAGAAAATTTGGTGGTACAGGCATAGATGGACTGGACGATATGAAGCTCATCTTTGGGACAATAGTTGTAGAAGAGAAGGACAATCAAGGAAGGGTCGTCAAGGTACGTAACATATATATACTCCTCTTTTCTTTATTTTCCCTACCTAAATTATTATTTACTTCTTAATCCATTTCATTTTATTCTAGCAAAAAGAAGATAACAAGATCAGTTTATGTATTAAATTGACTTCATAATAGAAATTCAAGCTGTTTTCTTATCTTTGTTTTCTTCTATTTCATGGCGGAATCACCATGCATATGTTGGACTATCTTAATCGTCTCCTCTTCAACCATTCTTATAGTGTATCTTGGTGAGTATTAGAATTTACATCCAATGAAATTGAATTAATACTCCCTTTATTTCAAACATAATATATCATTTATTGTTAATATATAATTTGAATAAGTCATATGACACATAAACCCGAACATAAAGGGTACTTTATGTTCAAATTAACATAGCTCAAAATACATCAATTTCTATTATAAGAATGGACGTATGACATGAACATTGGATTTGTAATAGGAGGGTATGATAAAGAAGATAAGGCCGCTAGGGCATATGATCTAGCTGCAATCAAGTATTGGGGAACTTCCACTACTACCAATTTTCCAGTTGAGTTTTATTTTTATTACCTATTAATTATAATTTATTCTTACTGATATTATTCAATATAATGCATGCATGAAAAATCAAGTATTGATTCCTTTTTTGTCAATGATAATGTTAAATAAAATAGATCAGCAATTACGAAAAAGAAATAGAAGACATGAAACATATGACTAGACAAGAATTTGTAGCATCCATTCGAAGGTATGTGATGAACTTAATATTTCATATATGTAACTTAATGTTTCAATTATTTTTATTTTTTAGTTGTTTAATTTACAATTTCACTATAATAATGTTTTAGGAAGAGTAGTGGTTTCTCTAGAGGTGCATCAATTTATCGTGGTGTAACAAGACACCATCAACATGGAAGATGGCAAGCAAGAATTGGAAGGGTAGCGGGAAACAAAGATTTATACTTAGGAACATTTAGTAAGTATAAACAGTCTTAATTTGCGAGCTTAAATTTATAGTTAGATAAACTTTACCGACTAAATTAACTGATATAAATGTGTTTTTAGGTACGGAAGAGGAGGCTGCGGAAGCTTATGATATAGCTGCTATCAAGTTTAGAGGTCTAAATGCTGTGACTAACTTTGATATGAACCGTTATGATGTCAAGGCTATCCTAGAGAGTAATACCCTACCTATTGGAGGTGGAGCCGCTAAGCGCCTTAAAGAAGCCCAAGCTATAGAATCTTCAAGAAAGAGGGAGGAAATGCTTGCCCTAAGTAATAGTAGCTACCCTTATGGAGCTACTAGTTCGACGGCAAGCCGGTATGGGGCCCACCACCAAGCTAGTCATGCATACCCTTTACTACCATACCACCATCAAGACCACCAACAACAACCCTTGTTAACCCTACAAAATAACCATGGTCAAGATCATAGTAACATTTCCCTCTCACAATACTCACAAGAGGCTCAATTCCTTAGGTTGTACCAACAATCAAGTTATTCAAACCCTAGTAGCATGTACAATAATTATCTCCAAACTAACCCTAGTTTACTTCATGGGTTTATGAGCATGGGTGGATCAAATTCCGATGGAGTGATTGATACTAATAATGGAGGATACCTTGGTGGTGGGGTCGGACTCCTTGGGATGGGGTCCGCCTCCACCACCAGTAATGTGGTGGGGTCAGGTGATCCTGAGCCACATACTATGGTGAAGGTTGACTATGATATGCCTTCTAGTGGTGGTGGTGGAGGAAATTATGAAGGGTGGTCAACTGAGACAGTCCAAGGTCCAAATAATGGGATTTTTACAATGTGGAATGACTAGTTATCAAGTGTTATTAAGATAAATTTGCATGGGAAATGAGAGAAAAATGGAATAGGTTTTAGGGTATAACCAAAAAAATTTTAACTCGCTTTATTTAACTTTTTCTTGTGTTTTAAACTTGGGATTAGAGGAATTAAGGGTCCATTTTCAATGGAAATGGCTAGAAAGAGATAATAATTATGGTACAATTATCGATTTTGCAACTTATATTATAAAGCTTGATAATTGTATGCTCTTTCATTATATCTTATTTTCATATATTTACGGTGTTCTCCTCTATATATGACATATCAAATTAAAGTTGGACGTACACAAAAACTCATTCCCCCATACTAGCCACTATATAAGCTGTTGTTTTAGTACACATTTGTTTTATTGTTCAGACTCAAGTAAATTTTTCATATTTTTTTAATTCTGACATATTATTTTCAAAACATTACAAAATTAATTACAAGACTTAAAATGGCAATTTCAAGACTTAAAAGGCCAATTTCAAAGTTTGTAAAATCAATTTCAATGTTTTAATCATCCTACTTTAAAGTTAAATGAAAATTTAAAGTCATGCCATTGGTTTTTTAAGATTGAAATAATTGATGTTTTAAGACTTGAAATTTATCCTTTAAGTCTTGAATGCTTTTGAAGTTTAAAATTAATTAAAAAAAATAATTAAATCGGCTAATATGACAATTGACCCAAGATTTGTGTAATTTTAAATCTACCCCTTGGAAAATTTAGATTCGAATTTTTCTAGACCATAACTTCAATTATTTGATTATACATCTAATTGTTAAATTGTATAATGTACATAATACAGTAAGAATTATATAGCCAAATTCGGATGAAATCATACTAAAGTTCAAACCAATGACTTATTGTCCTTTGACCTAAGATGTTATAGAAGTATTTTAAAATTAACGTGCAATCATCAAATTCCAATCCAAAAGAATATATGAAATTACTCCGCTGTCCTTATTTATTTTTGGATAAATTTTTTTAAAAATAAAATTAGAGGATAAAATTAGAGTCTAGAAATATTATGGAACAGAAAAAAATGTGAGCTACAAATAAATTTCTAAAATTCTAGTTCTAAAATAAGATACTCGTTTTATAGTGAACTAATAAAAAATAAAAACAATTATATTGAGATGGAGGTAACAACAATTAATAACAACTCGTCTTGTGTGAAACCGTCTCACCATGAGACATGTCTATACAAAATACTCATTAGTAAAAAAATATTAGAAAAATAAAAACTGAATTTTCACTTGTACAGGAAGCATTTTTTTAATAATTTTAGTTGATCCAATGGAAATCGTCTCACGGTGAAGCATCCTTAATAGAGAATTAATGAGTAATAATAATGGCCAACAAGGAACTGAGATAGTTCGTTTAAATTGTTGTCCATCTATTCTTCATTTACATGGACACTTAGCAGCCCACGGTCCAAGTGAGAGTTTTACTGGGCTTGTCCAAAACTCATGAATTTCTTTCTTGAGATACAGTCATGAGTTTTGGGCAAGCCCAGTAAAACTCTCACTTGGGATACTATCCATTCTTTTCGAGAAACTTCATTCATCGTGTTATATATAATATATCCTGGAGTCTCAACTATCAGCTTAAGCTTTTGGTTGAGTTGGTTTATTGACATGATATCAAAAGCCAGTGACACAAGAAGTTACAAGTTCGAATCTCAACCACCCTTCATTTAAAGTGGAATATTCAGCGCCAGATTTGAGAAGGACTTGTGTTGCATCTACACTTCAAGCCCAAAGGACTCTCATGTGAGGGGGCGTGTTAGAGTATATAACATATCGTGGGGTCTCAACCATCAGCTTAAACTTTTGGTTGAGTTGGTTCCTTGACACATCAGGAAACAATCATAATAATTTAAAATGCACTAATGCAGCATCATCAATGATATGCATCATACATACATCATTCTCTTTCCGATCAAATATTCCATTTATTTGATATCAATTTTTTTTAAAAAAGGGAGCAATTGCATGGAACCAAGTGAGGTGAGTACGTAATGGGAAAGTGATAAATTAATAACAGTTGTATAAATAGTTAAAATTCACAACGACGTAATTAAACGAAAAAATTTATCAAATAAGAAAATGAAATATTTGATGCGAATATATCCAATAATGCAATATCCATTAAAATAGGAGCACTAAAAGTTTATGTGCATATTATAGCATGTTTAAGATCTTGAAATATCTTGGATTTATGATAATCGTCACAAGTTTGAGACGGAGTCATACAAAAAATTTTCATTTATCATCAAAATAGTATGGAGCTATGATTTGAAGTTTGAACTTCCAACATCTAATTCAAAGTTCAGTATTTATTATTTTAGTAAGTTAATCTATTGGTCATGCACTCATACTTTTCTAATATAAATATTTGACGAATTTTTCTGAAATATATTAGATGATATTTTAATTTTACAATAACATTTCAAAATAGTTTTAAGATTTTTCGGGCCTTTTGTAGACCATCACCAAGATCCGCCAATCCGCCATTACTTGCATGTTGGTAGTATATAATATATATTGGAATTTTAACCATCAGTTTAAACTTGATTTGATTTCTTTAACGTGGTATTAGAAGCCAACGTGATAAGAGGTTACAGGCTCGAATCTCAACCATCCCTCATTTAAAGTGGAATATTCAGTGTCTATGCGCATCCACACTTCTAGTCTAATGGGCTCTCGTGTGAAGGAGCGTGTTAGAGTATATAACATATCTTGAGGCCTACATCATCGGCTCAAGTTTTTGGTTGACTTGGTTCCTTTTAACCCATGCAAGGTGTAAACGACATGTTGAGAACCATTTTATGCCGTAATCTGTAAGAGAAATCTCAACTGTAGTTACTCAGATTAAGTGATAATTACTCTGGCTAACACTATGGGATGAGTTGCTTTTAGCTTTTTCTTTTTTAATTGGTTAAAAAGTAAAAAAAGTGATTTGTAAATGATTTTTAAGTCAAGATGAAAGGTTAGGGCGTATATGGTAAAATGGTTTATTGAGTAATTTTTAGCTTATTTAAATGAAAGGTTGAATGGTAAAACTAGTCAATTCTAATATTTGGTAAACTAACTGGTTGAAACAACTTATTAATATGAATAAGTTGCTTTTGAATAAGCTGCTCATAGCAGCGAATTCAAAATCAACTAGTTATACCCATTAAGAAAATCAGGTGGTCAAATCAGTCATTGTGATCAGCTATCAGCTGTTTGCCAAATACCCTAACTTGATTAGCCTATTTTATCAGCTGGTTGCCACTTTTTAATAAACAACGAATAACAAATACTTAATTTATCAAATATCTTTCCAATCAACTGACTTATTCAAATAGGTTAAAAAAAACAAAAAAAATAATTTTAATTAATCAAACAAACCAACTATTAACAACCATATGAATTCATCCAATTATATGTCAAGTGACCAAGTTGCAATAAGCCCAAAATATCGAACCAAGTTGAAGGTTTCAAATTAAAATTAAAGAAATTTATTTTCTTTAATCATAAATAGTAGTAGTATATTTTGACCACTTCTAAAGCCACTCAAATAGTGTTTTGATAAACTAAGATCAATTTCAAAAAAATCATACCCTTTTAATTTAATACTAGCGTCCCATTTATTTTATGAATTCAATACAATTATTTAATTTTTAATATTTTTAATTGTGCATAATGAAAAATTATGAAAAATTTATATAAGTAATTTTTACATTAAAATGAATCAAACAGGATCTTACTTAACTATGTTTCAAGTTATAAATTAATAATAAATTATAAATTAAGAGTACATAATAAATAGTATTTAAAAAGCAAATAAAATAATAATGAATTAGAGGGATTTTCTCGAAACTAATGTAAGATATGTTGGATGAATTTAAGGAGTGGATTCATTGATTAAACCGCAAATTGGATTCATGCATGTTGTCCAACAACAAAACCACAGCCCACAGGTATAACACGGATCTACTAGTTGAAGAGAGCATATTTTTCGCATGGCCGTCGCCCGTGTGGGGTAACATCTAACGTCACCCTTTTTATAGGCATTGGTTCATCAAAATTGACATGTGAATATTCACGTGAAAATAAAGGAGACCACTATATTATATACATTATTATTATTATAATATAAAAAGACATAAACTAATAAATAATGTTCTCAAAAGTACTTGTTATTGTAAATAATTATATTGAATTATATATTACATTTTCTGTTCTCTAAAATTATTTTTATTTGAAATATTTTATTTTAAGGATTGAGAAATTTAATTAAGGTTTTTATAATATAAATAGAAGATAAAGTATTTTCATGTGAGATCTCGTAAAATTCATTTGAATGTATTCGTTTTGTTATCATATATTTTTTATAATTTTTTATGATGTGTAATAAAAGATTGTTAAGACTTAAAAATTACTTTGAAATTGTACAAAAAGTAAACGAGAAGAAAAAAAATAAGAGAATTATTTTAACGTATTATCAAATGATTAAAATGATTGACCTGTGATTGATAATTGTGCAACATAACTTATTATGCCATTTAAGATAATAGATAAGTAATACTCCTCTTTTTACTTTGAAATTGTACAAAAAGTAAATTTGACCATATTTCTTTTACACTCTCTTTTAAGAGGGTATCAGTATGGATTGTCCGTCCTCTTTTTACCTGGACCTTGTTTTCAAGCAGGATAATTGGGTAGTGATGATAATGATGATGATGATGAGATAAGTAATTTTGAGATAGTCATTTTAATTAAGTGATTCAACTTCAAATTAGTATATATATCATTCCTTAGGCCCTATAGTTATTTGACATGATTCAAATAACAAGAAAAAATAAATAATTTTTGTATCATTCCTTATGTTCTATTATTCAACTTTCATCTAAAAATGATAAATATATATGAAAATACACAATTTACGGATATTGTAGAAAATGAATAACCTTTTTCGACTATGAATTATTTGTTTGCTCTGTATATATTAAGACATGGAAACCACAAATTCACTTGGAAGGGGCTACTATATTTTAGCAAGATCATAAAGGGGAACATCCTCACATGATACTTCCTTTATCACCCGAAAATTTTCCTATTTTCTTTTTTAGTATGCCCACTAAATTTGCACTTTTTATTAGTGGTTAATATTCATAAACTTTTTATTTTTTATTAATATATTTATTTTACATTTTCATCTAATTTATACACCTCTCTTATTTTCCACATTTTTTTGTAACTCATTACTATATTTTAACACTTTAATTTTACTACTGAAATTAATATTTTCCAAACAACATATCATTAATGACATAAAATGATACCAAAATAAAATAGGAAAATCATACGCCAACCAAAATTTCCAAATAAATGTGGATGTATAGGATTCCAGAGAGCACAAGCTGTGACAAGCACGCCAACGGGCCCTTATTTAAAAGAGGCAAAATTTGGTAGTATTTATAATGTAAATATACGTTATCATCTTGTGGTCCATATTGTTGCCATCCAACCTTTTTCATTTTCACAAAAAAACAAGACAAAATCCTATTACATCTATCCTCCTACTCAACATTTAATAAATAACAATTATTATAATTATTGAATACTTATTAGTTATCATGTAAAAACATATACTCCTTCTGTCCTTAATAATTTGCATCAAAGAGAAAAGTGTTATTCTTTTAAAAAAGTATAGATAATGGTAATAAATGAAGAAAGAATGATTTGTGTAAATGAAATTAAAAGAGAATTAAAATGTATGAAAAATATTAAAAGAAAGTGGTAAATCATAGTCTAAAAATAAAAATAATGCAAATTAAGTGGGATTAACCAAAATGAAAAATATTGCAAATTAAAAGAAACAGAGGGAGTATTTATAATATTAGAATTACATATAAAAAAGCTAAAAAATTAACATCACTTAAAATTATCAATACATTATATGTTTTCAACTTTGTAAACTATTTTAAGCGTTAACTAATAGGAGTATTTTCATAAAAACTTAAAAGTATTCATTAAAGCTGCATACTCCCTTAATAAAGAATATTTTTAACGTAGCTATATTTACCTAGTATCTGTTATTCATATAAAATAATAGAAGTATTATATAGACTTACATCTTATTTTTAATGTATAAAAAATATAGGAAATAAAATATTTTTAATTATTTTTTTTTTAATTTTCAACTTAATTTTTGATGTATCTATTATTTCAACTAAATCATGATACCCCACATTTAGCTTTAAAGGGATTGATAGACTACATTATATCAACAAGGTAGGTGCATATCTTCTTTTCTAGGAAGCTCATTTGCTAAAAACTCCACAGTTAAGCATGCTTGTTGAGAAGCAATTTTAGGATAGATAACTTCTTGAGAAATTTTCTCGGGCGTGCACGAGTGAAGTCAAAGTGCGTTGGAGAGACTTATATTGGTCTATAGGATCAGTGTACATTCCTTATGGTCCGAGTGGCCGACTGCTACATTATTCTTCTAATATTCTCTAATTATTTAAGCAAGGCAATCAAGTAGGTACAAATTGTTGAACCTCCTATACATATTTACAGAAATACCCTTATTTGCTTTGCCTTTTACTAAAAGGGAAACTCCCACATAAAGGAAATGTTTATTTTGCACATGCCTAAATGGAGTTAAAAAAAAATTCCTATTATAATGCTCATTTAAAAATATATATATATAAGGTAGTCGTAGAAAAACCACGAGCCCACCGCGGTTTAGTCGCAAGAAACACGCGACTCGACCGCGTACGACTCAGCCGCAGTCATGATAAATTTGATTCACACTAGTAAAAAACCAGGAAAATTTTCTCAAATAGAAGTCATGATAAAGGCCGGTTGCACTAAGCTTTCGTATGTGCTCTCGAATATCTACATTGATCCTATTTGCCCTTACATGACCATCTCTATACACTAAGGACGGGTGGTTATGTCTTCCTTTTTCACCAGGACACACCCTTACCGTCTAAGGTCTTTCTCTTGGTTTACGACTACTTGCTACAATCTACCGGAGTAATCTACGTAGTCTCCTAAGTTTTCAAAGTCCTGCAAATTTGAAATATGAAACAAACCATACATTAGGTCATTAAAAAATTATACATACAAACATTAATAATAAAAACATTCAATAATAAATAAAAATTATAAATTACTTGAATAGTTAATATTAAAATATTAGTAATACAAATTTATATTAATTAAAAATTATAATTTACTTAAATAATTAATATTAAAATAACAAAAATACAAAAAATATAATAAAATAATTGTAATAATAATAAAAAAATTAATATTAAATAATAAGAAAATAATAATAATAACAACATATAATTATAAATTATTTAAATAAATAATAACAAAATAATAGTAATGTTAATAATATAAATTACTTACATTATTAATAATAATAATAATAATAAAAATTAATAATAATAATACTAATACTAATAATAATAATAATAATAATAATAATAATAATAATAATAATAATAATAATAATAATAATAATAATAATAATAATAATAATAATAATAGCAATAATAAAAAAATACAAATAATATTAATAATAATAATTTACTAAGACATATAATAATTTAAATAATAATGTAAATAATAAAAAAACAAAAAAAGTCGCACAAAAACCGCGAGCAGACCACGGTGGAGTCGCACAAATTGTGCGACTGAACCGTGGTCCAGACGCACGTTTTGTGCGACTCAACCACGGTTCACTCGCCCAATTTTTGCAACTTCCTTTTTTTTGTTTTAAAAAATTACACTGATTCAAATCATTTAAAGTACGTTTTTGAATTCGTATATCATAAAGGGCGCGTCTGAAAATTCAATACATATAGGGTTGCGATAAAAATGTTCGAGATTACGTTTAAACTTTAAATTTAATGTTTTTAAAGTGATAATAGTGTTATTAAGTGCGATTTACATTTGTTAAATAAGTTTTAAATCCATGGGCAAATTCATAATTTTATTAGGAGGGCGACGATAAAATGAAAACGGTGGCAATATATAACAATGCCCATATAATATTGGACAAATGTAGTGTTCCGGTTTCCAATGAAAAATAAAATAAAAAATTAAAAAATGGACAATATTCTTTTTCCTTTTTTTTTTTTCTTTTTAATTTGCCGACCTTTGATTATTTTTACCCCTCAGCCTGACTTACGCCTTAAAATTTCCATTCCCATTTCTCCATTTCTCTCCGTCTTCACAAAAAAAAAAAAAAGAAAAAACACCCACCATTTCTCAATCTTCTCTCTCCAAAACCCAGAATATTTTTCTCAATCAAACCCAGAATATTTTTCTCAATCAAACCCAGAAAAGATTATGGCACAACAGAGAGAGAAAGATGAAACCATAGAGCTTAAAGTTCCAGCTGAAACACCCCTTTCACTTTCATGCCCAGATAATTGCAAAAACATCCCATCTTCTACAAGACCCGACATGGGTCGTATAGATCCGGGTCTACCAGACCCGGCCCGTCTAAGATCGGAGAGGGAGGTGGAAGATCAACCTCTTCCTGAGGCAACTTCAACGACGAAGGATCTTCAAGAGTCAACAGTTGAGGTATCTTCAATACCGGTTAAAAAGTCTGTTAACAGGTGCTCCGGGTGCGGAAAACGGGTCGGGCTTACCGGGTTTAGATGTAGATGTGGAGATCTGTTTTGTGCACAGCACAGGTATTCAGATCGGCATGATTGTAGTTATGATTATAAAACTGCTGGACGAGAAGCTATTGCAAGGGAGAATCCGGTTGTTAGAGCTGCAAAGATCTTGAAAGTTTAGATAAAAGGTCAAAGTATAAGTCAAGGAGAGAGATAAATTAGATGGGTTTTTCCGGGTTTGGGCTTCGATGATGGGTTTGAGCTCGGGTTGGTGAGTGGTGTTAAGATGGGATGATGAGTGGGTGGTTGAGACTTGAGATGAGAAGGATAGGGATGGGAATAGGGGTATTATTGTCATTTCATGATGTGTGGTGACTTTTGCTTTGTACTCTTATTATTTCTTGTTTTCTTTTATGGAAAAAAAAAAGAAAATTATAATTTAAAATTTTAAGTTATTTTTTCTATAGTGAAGTTATTCGACCATTAAACTAATGGGATTAATTAGTATTGTTTGGTAATTGTTACTTGTAATTTGATAAAATGAAAATTTGTTGAGTGCCTAACTCTAGTCATTATTTATTACCAATTAATTGAATTGGCAAATAATTGGTATTTTTGAGCTTTTTTGTATGAATTGTGAAACAATGGAAGATATTCAAATCCTCAAATTTACCAATTTCTCAATATCATTTCAATTTCAAAATTACAATCCACTCCAATACTAAAGTATTATGACATGTGCAAGCAGATCCAAAGCCTTGGCCAATAGAAAAAAAAATTCTATATGACCTAAAATTACATTTGAATTATTTTATATAATTACTTGAGTTTTCTTGAATATATAGAAGTAGAAAATTTTAGTTAAAATTTATTTATATGAAATACTCTTGATATGTATAATTTATTTAACATTTAATTATGATAATTGAGTATATTTTTATTTACATTGGTCTTGATATGTATAATTTTAATATTTAATTATTATAATTTTTAATGAAATATATTTATAGATATTAAGACTTAAATTATAAAAAAAATGTAGTAAACAAAATAAAACACGTTGAATAATATTTGTACTTAATTATAAAAGCAGATGAAGTATAATAACAATAACATTGTGTCTACATTCAATGAATTTTTGATAGACAAAAAAAAAAACATCAAGTTAATAGGAAGTGCTTGCCAACAAATAATTATTTAAAAATAAGATTTTGGACCATCAAATATTAATTACTAACCATATATATTAATTTTTGTTTAATACTTTATCAAGGAAAAGCATTTTGTGTTATTTAAATTTCAGTCTAGTTACTTACTTTTAAATTTAATTATTAAGCTATTAAAACCATGTTTGATAAGAATTAATTATTAGTCGGAGAAACAGTATGAATATAATCTCAACAAAAAAATATTAGCAAAAAAAAAAACATTTGCCAACACAATGTGTGTATTTCTATTTCATCTGCAATTCAAGTGACCGAGCGAAGATATTTTTAAGAATACATTAGATCCCTCAAACAAAGTACCAATTTATCTTTATCAAGTGTAATTTTAAATTAAATTATCTATTAGATTTTATATTACAATATTTTTTAAAAAAAATTATGTTTTGATGTGAAGCTAATAAGCCAACAGCAATGGCGAACATTAATTGAGACTATCAAATTGATTTTATTCGTTATAGATTAATAATCATTCGTTTCAATTTAATTGTTATACTATAATAAAAATAAAAATAAAAATAAAAAACTGATAGTTTTTATCAAATTGTGAAAGAACACAAGTTAAATAAGTGCTTGCTAGCGGGAGTTTATTACGTTGATTTATATTTGTTAATGTGGCTAACTTCATATTTCATAATAAAGGATTTGTATTTATTATTGATGGAAATACTTTTAACTCTTCTATTTCATTGAGTATATCCTTATTTTACCTGTAGTATTTTTGCATTTTATTGTGAAATGACCAAATAAACCTCATTTGTAAAATGATAAAAATCTATTTATTTTTTTTACAATGTAAAAATAAACTTCAAATACATTTAAATGTATTTAAATTTTAGATGCGCTTAAGTAAAAATATCAGTATGATAAGATTTTTTGAAAAATTTTATAAAAGTAATGAGTATTAGTTTTGAAATAAAATTAAAACTTAAAAAAACTCTAAAAAATTTGAAAGTAATATGAAATCCTAAAAAGTATACCAAAAAAATTCTAATAGTTATTACAAAACACAAATTTTAAAATAAAAGGATCTCAAGATAAATGACCAATCATATCAAGTCAAAATGTTTTGTCATGAAAGCCTTTCATCCCTCTATAATTTGTGTATTAAAAGCAAAGTATGTGTATTAATTATAATTATAATAATTAACAAAAATTTGTGTGTGTAATGTATATGTATGGCAATACCTCATGCTCCCCACAAAATTTTGTCTTTGTATGTTAGACACAAATTTACGTGTTGGAACCAACTAATTAAAGTCAATTTTAGATGTGTAGGAAAGCCATGATTATGAATGAATTGGTCAATAATCATTGATTATCACAATGAAATGTCTTTTTATTATACTCCATAAAAATAATCAAACAAACTTGCTTATATTCACGCATGCGACATGAATAGTGCCCGTTATTTCACTTATTCGTAATTAGTGCTACAATATATAATTTCTCATTCAATTTTATGTATGGTTAAGTGGTCCTTTCTTATTTTTTCTTATTCATAATTTTTAGCTTTTTTGGAAAATCAAAACCAAAAAATAGAAAATCGGAAAATTTGATTTTCACTTTTTAGTTGTCCTTCTCATACTACTATGGTCTATGTTCTAAACAATCTCGACTAGTTTTTAACCTTAAAACACTTTAGTTAAACAAAATTAATTATTAAAAAATATTTGTAAGTATGAATTCAATAAAATCTTATTTGATTAATATTATGGAAAAATATGTGATGACAATAATTAATAAGTAATACTTCATATTATGCAAATGTTGCAAGGAAAATGATAAAATGTTACTGTTTCAAGATGTTATTGAGCAACTCTTGTTTTAACATTTAAAAATGACGTGTTAATTTTAGTTAATTTAATTTAAGGTATAACTTATACTCCATATCTAATATGATGTATTATTGTTTTATATACAAAATAAATATTTTAATTAATTTGGTTACCAATATTTAGTTTAATACAAGACTCACAATGAAATTGTCTTAAATAAGAAAATGTATAATTTTTGAGATAATATTTTATGGGGAATGAAGTCTGGCCCAAAGCCTGATTTACATAGTAAGCCCACAAGTGACATAAAATAGGACATGGGAAAATTCTTACATTCGACCCAATACAAAATGTATGACCAAATTCACTTGCAAACATGTGGTTTTATCCATCTAAAACTTCCTTCTAATAGCCCTTATGTATGTATGTTAAATTATATTGGACATCTGATTTATTGTAAATGCCAGCATATTACTGGAAAAATATAAAATGCACATATTTTATAAGTTAAAGACATATATACCATTCCAAAACAATATGACAATGGGAAGAAGGGTTCAATAACTTAAAAAATGCACATTGATAAAAGTTGTATGACTTGATTTGGTTGTAAAATGTGGAAGTCTAGTCTGCTTTTCTTTTGATTTGATTTCAATAAAATGGGTAAATTGGAGTTTTTGGGATTTTATTTTTAATAATAAAATGTACGTCACAATCTTAATATAGATAAAGGAGAGAAAACAATGAAGAGAATACGTTAACACAAGCACACTTGTGTTTGGGTCGTTAGTGATGATAAGTAGGCATGAAGAGTAAGTTAGGAGATATCCGTTATGCTTTAGATTTAGATAAAAACAAGTATCAAAACTTAATGTCTTAAGTGTTTCAAACATTACGAAGTAAGAACAAAATCAAAAACATCATTAAGCTCATTTGAGCATCTTAGTCTTCGTGGGGCAGAAACTTTATGTAGCTTCTATTTAATGATTTTGACATTTATTCGTTTCAGTTACTTGTGCATATTCATATTTTCTTGAATGAAAGCTCTGTTTTATGGAATTATAATTACATAAACATGTAATCTTTCAATCTCATCTAATATTTTCAGAGGTTATTATCAAAGGCATTAAATAAAGCATTTAGCCGTATAAATAATAATTAAATAGGGACATTACATAAGTTGTGATATACTTTTAATGCATAAGAATTTCTGAAATCTTGTGCGTTTTTCTCAACACCTAAACATATAAAGCACATTATGAAATCTTTATATAATGACATAGTCTATTGCAGTTATGGTGACGTGGTGTTGTGGTTTCATGTGACTGCGATAAGTCGGTAACGATTATGGTGTTTTGATAATCGAATGTAGTTTTTAGACCTTCACGATGAAGATATATAGTATCCGTTTGTTACAACTCCAATGCATATTGATGGACGGTAGGGTTGTTTAAAGTCGGATATTGTAATTTTTTGAATACTGAAAATTATTATCTGTACTGGTTTTTAAAATGTTTTTTTTACTTTTTAAAATTTTTTTGCCAAAATGTAAATTAATTAACAATTAATTAGTTATATAACTTTGTTGTAGTTGAAAATTGTAAATATTAATATGTTTAAAATAAATATGTTCAACAACTTAAATAGAATTTAATAATAAAAAATAAAAACTACATACCCAATTTTACAAATATCTCGATTCAGTACCGGTTTTAAAATCATATATCTAATTTTCAAACCTATTTTAAAAATTGGATACTTGATATTCCAGTTCAGATGGATGCGTCATCATCATCATCATCATCCTACCCAGTGTATTGCGCTCATAAAAAAACTATGGACAGGGTCTGGGGAGGGAAGGACGGCGGCAACTCATACCCATAAAAGAGAGCGCAACCGAAGGAATCCCCTGGCTCGAGAAAGGTAATAAGACGTAGCTACACGGAAAAGATAAATTGAATGCATATAAATAAAATAAATAAGTAGATTCAACTACAAAAGAAAACAAAAAGAATACAAAACTAATAATAAAAGAAATGAGAGAAGCAAGATAGCAAGAATACCCAAAGGTGACCTAAGAGGACATCAGTAGTCTACAACATAGATATGACACCTCAAACTACCCCTATCCCTAGTCAGACCCTCAGAGAGGTTTAACTCATGTAAGTCAACTCTTATTTGTTCATCCTAAGTTCTCTTGAGTCTTCTCCGACTCCTCTTACCTTCTACTATAATACTTTATACCCTTCCTCACCGTACATAAGCTTATTATATTAACTTTTGCATTTATTTTAAAGGCTTTTGTAACCTGTGACACCCACAGTGCTGAATGGTCCATATTCTTTTCTAAAGAATATTATTCCTAAAAATCATGACCAAATGACATCAAAATGAATATTGCTGCTAGACAAATCATCCTCCTAGAAAGCCTGAATTATGGATGAAATTATATAGATATACGCACTTGGGTAGTGCTGAATTGTGGGACTCAACAACTAGTTTACCTATGAGGTAACAATCTTAATTAAAATTAATAGCATTGTAAATATTTTTTGAAAATTATTATCCCTTATCAAACAGTCCTATTAGGTGAGTAGTATACTAGTATTATAAGAATCCAAATCTCAACCACATTATATCCTAATCAAGAGGAAAAGAGCAATAAGATAATAACCCATAACCTCAAGGTTGAAAGCTCTCCCACTTCATATTTTAAAAAGATTATCATGCACTAATAAATTCTAAATTGTGAAAATTAATATAAGAGTTTTTATTGCAAATGTGGCAATCAGGAAAATAACTAGAGATAACCCAATATCTACCTGATCTCACCCGACTTTAAAATGAATTTAAATTTAGTGTAAAAATCAACGTGGACAAAAGACCCGATTTTGAACCAATTCAAAACATCTGACTCGAAACTGACTTGATGATCCAAATGAATACTTCTAAAAATAATGCAGATGTAATCTCATGTCAGAGAATTAGAAAAAAAATTGACTAATATAATAAATTAGACGAGCTACATCAGTTAGTATCGTTTCTGACCATTTTTGAGCCCGAGGCGAAACATAAAAAATGACTCTTATATAAGTAAAGATTCAATTCTTTTTTCTCCATTATGCATCATATAATTTCTTTTTTAGCATCACATGAATGTCAAATAAATGTACAAATTTAAAATCAAATAATGATAAGGTACTTATGCACGAATTAAATTTTAATAATAAGGATTAACTCAATTTAAACCCCTTTATAATTTGGGCTTTAGACGATTGCACCTCAAAACTACATTTAGAAACGGCCCCAACACCAATATTAACGATTGTTTTTGGGGTAAATAAGATTTGGGAATATCCAACGTCCAAAGGTGTTGGAACTTGAAGGCTCAAATTCTCAGCATTTAAGATAAATCCAAGCCTTAATTTCTGTCACTAAGTTCAGGTGTTGGTACCAAGTGAAGATACCTTGTTTTTTTTTAAAAAAAAAAAAAAAAAAAAAAAAAAAACTGCAGGCTGCATCTATGAAAATCATGGGAATTGTGTAGTAAATATTCTCATTTACATAGCATCACTATAGTATTCACTAGTCACTACAGCTAAGAGCAAGCATAGTGTGGGCAGACAACAGAATATTGTTGTAAATGATGGCAGGATATAAATATAATATTTCGAGTATTCAGTGTTTTGTTCTGATGTCAACTCAATAGACCCAATTGCATGTTAGTGTAGGTCCATATGTTTCCACTAAACGTTAACAACACTAATTCTAACTAAGTATCTACTAGCATTTCAAATTAACCTGAGGAAGCGAAAATCGAACTCTTGTTATTAGGTTAAAATGAAAATTATTTAAGTATTTAATCACTCGGCTAATTCATATTTTCGAGATAGGGGAAATATAGTCTCAAATTAATCGGTTTGTATAGAGAGCGAGTTTATCGAATGTTTACTGAATTGCAAATTGGTGGGTTTTTGGAATGATAGGACACTTTTACTGCACAAAGTTACAAAACTTGTAACAGGAAAACAGAAACCTACACCAAAATACATTTCACTAATACATATTGGAAACACAGCCACCAATAACGAACAAAAAATTGAGATTAATGGGTAGATAAAACAATGAAGACTAGAAAGATTAAGATAATACACTAGAGCTCATAATTAGCAGAAAAAAAGAGAGTACATAGACGAAGAGGGAAAACCGGAGGGAGACAGACGAAGATTGGCCATTGATTTCGTCAGAATCAACAGCGAGAGGCATGCCATCGCTGTTGAGGCTGCATGATCTAGGGTCAGACCCTTCGTCATTCAGCATTAAGGCACGCATGACTGTTGTGACGGTCGATATGTATGCGTCTCTGTCTTTGTTGAGAAGCCATGTTAGCCCCATTAAGTCGCAGTCTCTGCTACGCATCTTGCTTGTCCTGACGTCTACTTTGGTCGAATTTCCGTTTACTTTACTGCCTTTCTTCAGCTGTGAAATTATAAAAAGGATGTGAAGTTTTATTCACATTCTTAAGTCTTAACATCATGATGTTATTATGAGTTCTAAACCTTACACTAGAATAAAATACAGAACCTAACTGATCAAGCAATGCCTCAAAAGACCTCATAGTCATGAATGGTCAAAAATGTCATAAAAGACAGAATAAGATATCTTTTCCTGTTATAATTTATACTTTAGGAACAATAATGACATGATTAGTTCTGAGTGCTGTGACAAAAGAATCAATCACAAGTGTGCTAATGCTCATAAAGTATTACTAAAGTACATGGATACATTTTTTTTATTTTTTTTAACATTAACACTTTCATTAAACAATGTACTCCCATCGCCTTCTAATTTTGCTCCATATACTATTCTGGTTTATCTCGCATAGTTTGCCCAATTACCTCTTCTAAACAGGACCCTACTTACAATACCCCACTAAAACCTCTCCGCTACAAGACATATTCCTATTTACATAGTACATACCACACTAAAATACCCACTTTTTATCTTTTTCTTGGTTTGTGGGCAAACTCCGTGAGAGGAATCTCAGAGGGGTATTATCACCATCTTGTAACTTTACCAATCAAGCTAGTTAGCATCTGTTCATTAAATAAAAATGCAATATATATAGAATTTTAACTATGAGAATGATTAAAATGAGATTTTTGTCTGGCAAGCAATCTATAGAGCATTTCTTTTGATAACTATAAAAATAATAGGTCTGCCCACTAAAGAACAAAAGGTCTTACACACCAAAACAATTTGCACTTTTACCACCTAATCTTAGAAGAAAAACAGAGCAATTTCTCTCATCTTTAAATAAATATCCAACTAAAAAAGAATTGAATTATAAATATTATGCATTTAGAGAGACCTCAGCCACTAGTTGTGGCCATCTAAAGCCATGATATTTCACTTCAAATCAATCCATGAGAAAAATTCTACAACATCAACATCATCATTAATCCAATATGCCTCCGAAGCGGCTCCCATCGTTATCGGATAATACTGAATGAGTTGGGTGTATGCTATCTTACTCTTAATGCATATAAGGTAAGCACGAACGGTTAATACGAAAGAGGAAACGGACACGTTTTAGCCAAGAAATGGGCCAAATATTTACGTATAACCCAAAATGGAAAATGGATGGAATAACTCCTATGTTGATGTCTCAAACAAACAGCTGATTTACTATGCTTGAATTTAGAATTATTAAGGATGGGCAAATGGCACATCATAAATAATTCATATTCCCTTCATAATCCATCTTAAGGAGATGAACATCAATTATTGATAGTCATCTTTGATCACTATTAGACAGCAATTAAGACATTACAACTGGATCATTATCCATTTTTCACAAGATACATAGTTATGATATGTTTCCATTGAATTATAAGTGTCATTTAGTCATATATGTCTTGGTGTTATGTTAGACTTGTGTGGTCACAGTAACACAAAAATAATACATGTCAATTGTCATTATCCTACTTCCAAGTGCTTCCGCCAAGGCGACTCAGAGGTCGGATGTACGCCATCTTACCCTTAATAGCAACAAAAAGGTTTTTCCTTTTTGCTCTTGAGTAGTACAATAATAATAAAGAAGCAAAATCTAAATCAAGTTCAGTTAAAATTGACAGACATATGCGATGTAGGATTGAACAGAAAGAGGTGTAAACATCAAACATGGACTAATAGTGACTGATCAATGCAAAATTCCAAGTTCTTCAACCAATATTTTGTAACTTCTAATTATTAATATTCCCTTTTCGAGAACCGATTACTTAACAATGTAACTTGAACTAGTAATGTGACGACTAAATTTAGACGTAACGAGCTATGTTACATAGCAAACTATACTAAATATCAGCATTATATCACATTCAAGTAGAGAAGCTGAATCAACATTGTCCATCAAACACTTAATCCCTACTCATAAACAAACAAACATTATCCACCAATGGGCAAAACTCAAAAGATATTTTAGCATTGATTTTAACTGCTCAAGTTCATTTCACTATATCTTTTTTGAGCCAAGGTACTCTTTAAATTATAGTTTGAGAGGAATATACCAGGTATGATGATGATGAAGTTCATTACCAAGCCTTTAGACTTCCATTTTCATACTTGAATATGTAATTGCTAGATAGTACTAAAATTAGAGCATAAACTCATTGTAAGTCTTGAAAGTCTAAAATAATAACTTAAAAGATGATGTTATGTAAATCAAGGCAAACTAATATTCGAGTGTCCTCTATGATGGGTACCTTGTACATGCTCAGAACCACCGGACAAACAGATCAAAACATGAATATCATCAACAACAAAAAGGCGAAAAATCGAAATAACAAATATTGATTGGTAAATTGATAACAAGAAGGAAAAAACCTTACCGAGTAAAGGGATTTCAGGCATTTAGAACAGGCAGCAAGTTTAGAATGACTATTCTGTTTTCTAGACCCATTATTATGTTTAGCACTTAAACAATCTTCCTCCAATTTCTTAACTCTATAATCCCCAGATAAAATCCCATTTTCATCAATATGAAAAGCTTGAGAACAGCTTAACTGATGCAACCTGATTCCACAGTAACAATACACAACATCACAACTCGAATTTGGGTGTACTAATTTTACCCCCTTATTTTCCATTGCCTTCTCAAGATCATCAATACAAGTTTCTGAATCATCAGGCAACAATGGCATTTCATACGACGCCGTTTTCGAATCTTTTGCTTGTAGGGCAGTTTGAGAGTAAGCTGAGTATAACCAAGCAGCTAGAACAGGGCAGCATTTACCCTTATTGATCTGGCCGTTTCTGTCAACACTACAAGAAGTTTTGACAGCAGGAAAAATCCCATCAGGAAGGTTTAATGGGCATCCTACTACAGCAGATTGTTCTGGAAAAGAAGGGATTGTGGCTGGTGGTGTGGGATTTGGGTGGAAAGTTTGCTGGGTCTGGATGGTAGCTGGGTCTGGGTTCGGAAGGATGGGTAATCCGGGCAGTTGGGGCAGGAGAGAGAGTAGAAGAGTGAAAATAATGGGGAGTGGGAGTGGTGGAAGATGGTGGAACATTTCTGGATCAGGTGAAAGTGTGAGATGCTGCAGGGGATTGTTGGGTTTGGTTGTGACTGAGAAAGAAGAAAAGAAAAGAAGTGTGTAATGGAATAAAGGTGATGTGGTTGGGAGTTAAGAAAAAAAAAAAAGAAAAGAAAAAAGGAGCAAATGGTGATCAAGTAGTCTAGTACTACTGTACTAGTACTGCTGCACAAAATATAGTATTAGATACTGTTGTTTTGTCTTTGGGGTTCATAAAATTTAGCCCATTTCATTCCCTAATAGCTAGCTCTAAAGAGTTAGGAGTAATCCAATACTTCTTCCATTCCAATTTACTCGCAATATTTGTTTGTTCACACAGTCTAATACACTAATTTAATTATTAATATATCTAATTATGAATAATAAAAAATTATAAAAATTTGATTTTAATAATATTTGCAATAAGACGAATCAAATAAGATCTCATTTGACTATATTTTAACATATAGATTAAAAACTAATCACAAATTAAGAGTGATGAATAAATAGTGTCATTTTTGCCAATGTTGCAACTAATTTGTAACGGAGGAAGTAGAATTATAGAAGTACTACTAGATTGCATCCATTTTTAGTAGAGTTAGATAATACTAAGGAAGTCTTAGCAAATAACAGTGATTTGTGAAATCAACAAATCACTCTTATGTAGTAAGATTTGATAGTGAGAGTTTTGTGATTTTAATTTAATTTTTTTTGATTTTGTTTATTTTAATTTAATTTTTTTTGTCTTTTTGTGGCTATTTTTAAATCACGGTGATTGATTAGAAATTATTGACTAATTCTAGATCTCATAGAATAGATATTTAAATTTACTTACTCCTCTTGATCTCTAGCTCTATCCCTTTTAATTACACTGTTACTCCCTTTGTTTCACAGATTTTGTTGTATTTTTCATTTTAGTTTGTCTTATGAAATTTACTTATGAAATTTACTGCATTTTTAATTTTGATTATGATGCACGTTGTTTCTTTGATTCTCATCCATGCATTAAAAGTACATACTAATTTCATCTACATATTTTTCTCACTTTCTTATAAATCACATTTTTTAATCACTTTTATTCATTTTATTGGTTCGATGATACGCAAGAAAGGGAGTATAGTATGATTTTTTTAATCACAATGTAAAAAGGGGCAAAAATACTCAATACGGTTTCATGTTCATTCATCTTGTATCTAGTCAACTCATAGATTTGATAGTGTTGATTTTTAGTTGGGTTAAATTGATTATTTTATAAATTCTAATTGAGTTTTATGAGAAAACTGTGAGGGCATAGGGGGAAAAATAATAATTGGGCTTAGCTTGAGTTTGATGATTTATATTTGTATTTTGATTTATTGTTTTTGAGTTGAGTGTAGTTTTAATTCAATCTTAAACAATGAGTTTATGTTGGGTGAATGGGTCTTCTTTTTATGGCATTATTGGGGATTGAATTTGATTTCATGGTTCAATTTTATGCTATGTTCTTTTATATTATGTTATGTCAGATTTGAGTCGTGTTTAGTCAAAAGTTTTTGATATTAGTCGAGTTAAGTCTACATCATCGTCCATTCTAGCTATATCATTTTGAGACTAAGCCAAATTAAGTTTTGGTTTGGGTCAAGTCAAACTCAAGCAAATCAATAAAGTTTGAGTGTGAATTGGTTATGATTCAATTTAATTAACATTTAGGTCTAAATTCTTCATAATTTAAATTAAAGTAGGATTTCAATTAGGTCATTGTTTAATTTGGGTTATGTTGGAGTGGTGTGGTCATTTAGGATTTGAACCAGATACAAGTTTGAGTTAGGTTAAGTTGAATCTCAAATCACTTTGAGTTTGATTTTTTTTAAAAAATTTACTCTTACATTCTTTTAAATTTGCTATATTGTTGTTAGAAAGGTGTTAGATAGAAACCACAATGTAGCAAATTTAAAATGACGAATGTATATATTAAGTTGAATCTTGTCATTTATCTAAATTAAAGTTATTAATTATTGGGTGTAAGTTAGTTTTTGTCATCCATATTAACTAAGTTTTTCTCAGCCAGATTTAAAATTAGTGTTAAGGTGGGTCGTCATGTATTATGTCGGAGCAGGCCATCTAGGAGCAACTTAATTTGATTGGAATACACGAATGGACACCGTTGAAATCTACATGGATGGACATTCATCAAGGGTTGGACATAGAAGTCACGTGGTTTGGATCTAATTTAACTTTCAGCCCAATTGTAATAGCGAGGTACATTTGAATGCCCTAACACAAAAACTTGGACCACACCCGCAAGTTAAGACGAAGTGTGGACAGGTCCATTTCACGCACGTGTAACAAAATTTTAATTTTTTGGCATTTATTAATTTTGATCTTAAAGATATAATTTTGAAAATTGATAAGTTGATACCTATTAAAATCAAAATTGAAAAATGCCCAAAAAGTAAAAAAAATGTCCAGGTTGTTACAAGGGCGAATTGGGCGGCCTAAGTTGACGGTCTCATTATCTCATCCAAGACTAGGTGATACCCTAATAAGTAAAGAAAGATTGAAAAAAAAAATTTTAATAAAAATTCTGAATATAAGCATAAAAAAATTTTTTATTCCCAAAATAAGTGTCTCCGTTTCCAAGTCTAATGTTAGAGTTTGTTCACATAACCCGTCTTGTATGAGACTGTCTCACGGTGAGACGACCTCAAAATATGAAGCGCATAAGCTAAAATTTTCTATTATTCGACTATTTAAACCAAGTATAAGACATGTCTCATGGTGAGACTGTCTTATACAAAAATTTGTGAAAAAAATTACTTTATTTGCAGTTAGAAACCTTTTTATAGAATAATACATTAATATGTGATATAACAATGCTTAATTGAGACCCATTTGAACTACAAATGGACCATGTTTAATATCAAGCCCAATAATATCTCTTTCAAAAGCTCAATCAATCTAGTAGTCCCACATTTTTTGGACTGCAAAGTCCTGAATTTCTACGAGATAATCTAAAGTAGAAAATCCTAATTAATCACGATGATTTGTAATTTATCATAAAAGACAAAAAATATATTAATAAAATAAGTAAAATACAAAAAATAAATTATAATCTAAAAAAATTACCCAATCAAATCCTTTCATATGGGTGTGATTTATTAAAATAGCAAATAACTCTTATTAACCTAGAATTACTCAATTTAAAGTCACTAAATGTAAAAGAGGTTAAAGAAGCCCACTTGCTCCATTGTCATTTTCCAATGCCATTCGAGTTCCTCTACGTAACACATCCACATTTAGCTAGACTAAAAAATTGCTTAGAGTGTCAAGAAACAATCTCAACAAAAATTCAAGTTGATGATTATTGTATTAGAATATAATATGTACTTTTTACGTCTCTTCACACAAAAATATGTTAGATTAGAAATATGGGTGTAACAGATGCTGTCAAAAAACAACTTTAATAGTTGTAGCTCTAAGATATGGTATATACTCTGTGTTTCTTTCACATGTCTTCTAGATATATGGCGCTAAACCACTTTAAAATGAGTGGAGGATGATATTCCAACACGTGACCTTTCGTGACGGTTGCTTCTGTTAAAGTATATACTATAACCCTATATCAAAAGTTTAAACGAATGATTATTACACCATAATATATTATTTACTTTGTATCGGAGAAACATGATATTAATTCTCAATTTTTTTTGTAATATATTTCAAAGGTTGTACCTTGACACATGAAATTGCTATCATTTTTAGGCTTTAAAAGCAATGACAATGAATGTGAATGTATAGCGTTATAGTAATAGCCTCACAAGTCACAGCCCACAGGGTGGATGATGTTTACATGAAAGAATAGCATTATACTCCCTTTGCCCTAGATATCACATACTATTCTTTTTAGTTCGTCCCTTTTAATTACTATAATTTTCTTTTATAGAAATATATTCATCATTTTCTGTTTTCCTCATCTATATATTTTAACTTTTTTTAATATCATCAATATAAATTCAAATGATCTTACTATTTTTTGATTTTTGTGCAATATACAACTGTGTCAATTTCTTGATAACTTAAGATTTATTAGAGAGGATGACACTTACATTTCAGTGCTTCATAAATAAGTTGATGATATCAAATCTTATTTTACAAGATCTTGAAAAGAACTTCCATGACTCCTAAAACGAATTGACAAAAAATTTGGTGTTTGATAGGAACACAAAATGTGTAGAAATCCTCGAGTTTCAATAGTACCACTAGGCACTAGGTATTTTGGTCCTTGCCTATTGTCTTAAAATTATATTATCATATGACACTTATTTATCACTTAGGGTTTAAGGAGATAGAATATTCGTTTACTACCTATTTAGAAAATCCTAATAGTTATTGTGAATAATCACAACAAAACAAATACATAATACTAAAATAAAAAAAATAAAAAAAAGATAAAATAAAATTTCAAAAGCCCTTATATAAAATGGAGACATATAAAGGTAATTTACTGCTTTTTAAACTAACTATTATTTAGCTATACATCTTCCTACCTAGCTCGATTAATTATATGTTCCACTTAAAAACACAAATTCAAAGAGATTTCTGAAGCATTGAAATAGCTTATTGTCGATCAAATTTTGGAGAAATACTAAAACAACTAACTATTGTTCATTAGATAAAAATAAAACCGAAAATAATCTGAACTATAATAAGATTATTCTAGAAATATAGCGAATGACTTGTGACTTTGTAAATGTTCAAAAGATATAATTTTTTAATTTTAAAATGTAGACTATTATAAATAAAATAAAATACAAACCCACCCCACCACCCTAGCGTCCTCCCTCCCAGCCACCCATCCCATCCCTTCCTATAATTTGTTTTTTCATTGAATTTATTTTAATTCATTCATTCAAAAGTAAAATTTTAAGATGATGAACAATAGTTAAAAATATTTTTAACAATTTTTCTTAAATTAATAACCAATTCGCACTTTACGAGAGAAGAAAATAATTTCATTGAAACATAAGAGTAAATGTTGAAGTTTGAGATAATAATGTCATTAATGTCCATTTCAAAAGAATTAATTATGATGTTACTCTACTACTCCATATCTGGTAATTAATATCAGTCACTCAATATATAGAATAACTAATTTATTAACGCTATCAAATAGAAAATCAGATTTTATCCATGTAAACTGTAAACTATTTATTTTTATCTTTTACTACAATATAATTTGCTTTTAGTGGGATATATTTAGCGACATTTAATATAAATGTCACTACTTTAAATTTCTAATAGTATGTATAGACGATTTAGTGACATTTATTAGATTATTTAGCAACATAATAAAAAATCACATTAAAGCTTTTTACGACATATGATCTAGTGACATTTCTCATAAATGACACTATAGACTATATTAATAATTACATATGCCACTAAAGATCAAATAAAGTCATTTTATGGTGAAACTTAAAATAAAAACCAATAATTATTACACTAAAAATATAAATCAGTGGCATTTTTTTAGTGTCACTAAATCTAATTTAACGAAAGTTAAATTTGTTGTAATGTTTATTGTTTCCTTTCTCTTATCTTATATCTTATCTTATAGACGAAAAAAATTTATTACTATCAAACAACTACATACCACAATGATTTAGATATCTTTACCTTAGTCCTTAAAATTAATATTTGATGACAATATTAGGAATCAAGTAAGAATAATTGCAATGCCAATTTTAAACGTCATACGTGTAATGGACCATGAGAGGACATATAATATAGTAAGCTGTTGCTTCTAAGGATAATGGGTAATGCTTTGCAATGATACTAATACTTGAAGAGATCTTAAAGTGCTAGCTATGAACTATGAGTACCTAAGGCAATTTCATTTTCTGTAATAATTATTAAAACCCATATAATAAAGTAATTTTTTAGGAAAAGAAAAAGGTACTAAAGAATACTCTATTTAATTAAAACAAATTCTCAAAATCAAATTCAAAGAAACAGAATAGTAAAGTACTCCATTAGTTAAAATAATTTTTATTCTAAAAGAATAAGAAACAAAAAGGGTAGTGTAGAGTAAAATTTATCTTCAATTACATTTATAAGTAATATATGCATTTATTATTAATACTTCATATGTTATTGATTTAGAAATTTATTATGTTAAATCGTGCATCTATGTATTATTAAAAAAAAATAAATAAATAATGTGTTGTGTTTATTTATTAGCCACATTTACATGTGAGTTATCCTGCATCAGAGAAAAAGAAAAGTATACATCACTTAATTAACTTAAGGGGTAACTCCTAATATAATCTATTGGTTTTATAACTAGCTAGTAAGGCTCATTTACGTTTGTATGTGAGTTCTCTTTTTCTCCTTGTTTAGATTGCTCTGGTCATAATATCAGATTTCAACGTGATAATTGATAAGAGTCCATAGGTTTCAATCATAACCATCCCTCGTTGTTAAGTGGTAAAACCTTTTAATTTTAAAGTTTGGTAGCTTAACTGGTTGAAAAAGAGTGTTGATATAAATAAGTTGTATTTGAACAAGTTACTCCTAATAACGTGTTTAAAATAAGCTGATCAAACCAGTTAATTAAATCAACTACCGATTATCAGCTATCAACTGTAAACATGGGTAGCAAAACTAGAGTGGTAGGAGTATGTTGTTGGGGGCTTGGAGCATCATAGTTGTATATCATAAAGAATCGAGAAGGAAAAATTGGATTCTTTTGAATTGGATGCCACAAAATAGTCACTTCATAGACTTATCATTTTAACAGCTTTTGTTTTCCCTTTGAAAGATACTAATGATAGATGCCCAGTATACAACACCGAGATATTGGGCCATTTGGCAAATTTATTCAACGAGAAAATGGCTTAGAATCAAATGCAAAATGAGTACAAAACGTAAAGCTGATCGATCCAACTGTGGCCTTGTGAGGTATAAAAGAGTACACTACTACTGCAACTCCAGAGATGCTAGCTATTAAATCAATATAACTAATAAAGCCTGCGGCATACATATAATAATGCTTTCTCGGTCCTTATGAGATTAAAACAATAGTAAATGACACAAAAATTAAGAAAGTAGTTGGAACATTAAAATTATATTGTGGATAAAATTAAAATACAGAAAAATAAAAAAAAAAGTTGTTTTGATAAGAATTAAAGAAAGTGATGAGGATATTATCAGAAATAGAACATTACGAAATAAAATAGATAGATTAAAATAGAAATATTAGCAAACTCATAAATAGAGCGGGAGTATAAGGAAATTTTGTGATCAATGAGGTAGATGTAAAGGGACCGAGTAAAGTTAGACTCTGTATTTTATTTGGAAAATTTTTAAACGTTGCATCATACGTTCTTGTCTATTTTAAAGCTATTTCTAACTTAGAGTCATATTTTGGATAGGGCGAAGGAGTGGCCTCCTTGAGCCCTTATATAATATGTATGAATGACAAATTACAACTTTTAGATTTATGTGCATCATTATATTATTTGTAATTTTACATCTAAGTTTGTTTCTAAAAGCTTACTAAATTTCTTAATTCTCGTTTGGAATTTAAAACTTGTAAAACTTATATGTTTGAGTGTACTAATAAATAACAATTTATAATTATTTGCAAACAATACCTTTGAGCCCCTACGATTTCAATTAATTTTTATAACTTATTATTAAGGATATTTTTAAGTAGTACTGTACAGTCTAAATTTCACTTTAAATAAATTTAAAAAGATGAATAAATATATTAGCGTTCAGACTTCTATTTGATATCATATCTTTTGATTCAAAGATGCAGACTTTACTCTACACACACCATGTCAAATTAAAACGAATTGACAAAATTATAATCATACTCTCTCTTGGTCTATAAAATCTAAGAAAACGATCATATGATAGACCATGTTTTGGTCTCCATCTTGACATTGTTTGTGTTCATAAATGGCTAAACGTGAAATAATACTATGAGAATGTGACCACTTAACAACCAAGAAGATAATGACATACTACATAAGACTTAGGATTAGTAGGCTTAGGCATTCTTTTTTTGCCTAAGGCAAAACCTATGTTTATTTAGGTTGACAACTTTTGCAATCGAAGACAATATATATGAACTGACGATTGATAGAAGTAGTCCTCATGCGTTTTTGAATAATACCATTTAATTTAAAAAAATTGACATTAATAATCCAACTTTTCACCCATTTGTGGTGAATAATCCCACATTTGAATTATTTTCTGTTGTGAATGGGCCATGGCAATGGTGAACAAACAACCAACAAACAAATCAAAAATAAACACCAAAAACAGAGCACAACAATGGAGAAGACAAAACACACAATATATGAGGTATATAATAATACCTCCCCCTCAAACAAAGTATCTTATCATAAATATAAGCAAGAATACATTAATGACTCATCTTACAAGCTTTAAGAACACACTCTCAAAGCAAAAGATTGAACCTTGATGTTAATCTCCCTCAAATACCCTAATATAAATGGAGAAAACTCTCTTGGTTAAAACCCTAGTTAACTCTCACTATTAGGCTTTCACATGGACCCTAATGATCTCCCATGACCCCTTATATAGTCCTAAGACACATTAGAGAACACTAGGAGAAAGCCTTAAAAGGCCCACAAAAAATCGAGTTAAAAACAGAAGCATTCTGTTCGCGTTGGCTGAAAACCACTCGGGTCGAGCACCTATGCTCGAGTGCAATGAAAGCAGCAGCTTCTTGGCTCTTGGCTCGATCGAGCCACTATGCTCAACAGGTCGAGCCAACCCCTTTTAGAACTCCCTTGCTAACATCAAGTCACTCCAAACCATCCACCTTGATCACTTCATCGAGTGATTCAAATCTCAATCCTCCATATCTCATGCCCCTCTCATCTTCACTCTCAATGATACAAGATAAGACATGAGCGATCAATTGATCAAACCCATCACCAAGGTCATGTGAATTGGATCTTGACTTAGTATTTTCTAATAATCTAACCTTTGTCATACATTTGCTCACAACATACCAAATTAGTAATGATAGGTAATAATTGGGTATGCTGCTAGAAAACTAAACAAAAGTTGGATTATTCATAGCGAGCTAAGGGCAAATGTTGGATCATTAGAAAATAATCTAAAGGTAGGATTATTCAAAGCAGACGAGCAAAAAATTGGATTAATAATGTTAATTTTTTCTTTAATTTAAATATAAGAAAACTTTTTAAGTCAATTAGTGTTATTCTATAGAAGATACGGTATTATTTATTTTTTTTATTAAATCATTTTTCAATAAGAAGAAAAGTGTACTTCCTTCGAAAATCTTGCTACAAAATTGAAGAATTTTCCTGAAATTAAGAACCAGTCATTCTCAATGAGTCAACTATATGAGCTATAAAATATTATATACTCTTAAGAGCACTAATTTTAGTGATACAGTGAAGTTTGTGAAAGACATTTTTAATTACATTACTATTTTCTTCAGTACACACAATAACATGCTACTAATACAAGTCAAAGATTATACTACATAAATACATATAAAAGTATATTTTTAAGTAAAAGATAAATTTTCTCAACTTATTGCTGACTCTGTTTCACCAAATCTATTTCATAGGTAGTACTGGAAATATCAAGAAAAATAGATAAATTGATGTTTTATGGAAAAGTGGAAAAAATATATGGATGAAATAAAAATATACCAAAAGTGCTTGTGGCTCAATGGATAAAATATCTACATGTTAAGTAGAAGGTTTAAGGTTTGGGGTTCAACCCCTACTGGGCGCAGGTATCAGCTGGGGGTTTTTTCTAGACTGCGCCGCATCCTCTTTACTCCCTCCTTGAGGGGAATACGTGTGGGCGTATGGCTTGTCCGTATCTTTCAGAAAAAAAAACTCATCTGGCCCTTGCCTTGTGCGAGATACTAGAATTATCCTTTATCTTTACCATCTATGAAATAAATATTAAGAAAAAAGTGTGAGTCATGACTAAAAATAAAAATGAGTTAAAGTTGGTGGCACATATACTAAAATAGAAAGTAGAAAATATTTCGTGAGACGCAAAAAATATGCTATCATGTTTTATTAAAAATTGATCAATTAAATAGTTTATTAAATTAGCTTGGTAAAATAGTTTAATAAATTATTTACATTTTTTGTTTATGAAAAGTTTTATATAATACGTCCAATCAAAGTTCTTAATCATAATTATTTATTAAAACACACAAGGTTGCTTCATTTAACCAAAAACTATCTTAGGTAAAATAATTAAAATGGACAAACTCAGCAAATGGAGTATGAAGTGGTAGTGGCTAAAACACATGAAAAATGAGTGGTCTCGTGTGTTAGCCCACTTAGTCACGCGTGTGCTTTATAAAGGACAAGTACACTTTTCTTCATTGTGAGTGCCTTTACATGAGAAAGGGGATAAGACTTGTACGTTCACTTTGTTATTGAATATTGATCATGGAGTATAATACCTTTGGTGAGGCTAAATTATATGTATAACCCTTTTAGGGCCATGTAAAGTAATGTATCCCTTCATATATCCTCAACATTAACCTCAACTAATAATTTCCTAATCACGTTGTATTAGTTGGATTTAATCAAGGATTAGTTAGACTATTCAAAAGATAATCGCATCATTTGAAGTTTGATTATGAATTATAAATCATGTTTATCATCAATCATATAATTAATTAAAGTAGTTGTTGATGATTGTAATATGTTTTTACCGGCCATGCAACTATGAAATTACTATGTTATTCAATCTGTAATGATCAACTTGCGTAAATAATTTTCATGTAAGAACCTTTTCTTAGATTTGAAATAAATTCATGACTAGAATAGAGAAGTATCAGATATAATCAAAAAGCAATGACATAATTGTAGTAAGATCGAAGAAACTTATGTGATGATGATGTTCATGTTACTTGGTGAAGAACATCAATGTCACTACGTACATTAATGTTCATGGTCAATACGCTACATTCTTTTTATTTTTAAATTTTGGAGAGATACTAATTTTATGACTATAATAAAATCTAATTTTGTGAGACAAGATTAGCTTTCTTAGAACAAAAGAGAAGATGCATATAATTGATTAATATTATCAAATTTATTCTATGCTTACGTAATAGGTTAAAAGGAGTTGATTTGTAGGATTAAAGCACTTTAATTATCAAAAAAGTAGGTCTAATCTAACCAAGCCAAATTTAAGCTAATGACCATTACATATAATTAATGTATAAAATTTCCATAAATTGAGCGATTACATAGACAAAGTCACAAAACAACAATTTTGTAATTGGAAAATATAGTTTCTTTTAATAGGAGGAGTATTATGGCCGACAAGGGCATCATTAAAGTATACATGGCTTTCCTCTAAAGTTCTTAATGTTCCATATACTTTGACACTTGGACTTAAAAATAAATAAATAAATAAAAAAGAAACTTTGACATTAGGTGTTAATTAATGCTATTTAGTTACACTATCTTAATTTCTTGTATCAAAATTCAATCTAATTCGTAAAAAATGCTTAGTCATAAGTTACTATTGAAAGACTAGAACTTTACAAAAGTAATTAGGAAAGCTAATAATGGTAGGGATAAAATGATCATTAAGAATTTGTAGGAGCATATTTGTATCTCTTTTGATGAAATTCAAATTTTCGAGTCCAGGGACTCTTTGATCGTATTCTTCTCTAATAGGTATGAACTGTCGTTTTTCTTCCCTCTCTAAACTCTGATCATAGAAGATCTATAAGCATAATACACTGAATATTATGATGATAATATTTGTATCTCATAATCCTATAGTCCTCACTTTCATATTTTTATTGAATTCAAGTTAATTTTAAGTAGTTGGTTATTTTTATATGCCTAACTACTTTTATTTCTTTTGTTTTTTTTTATCTTAGTTGAACTAATTAAACTTATTTTATTATATTAAACTTAAATTATTATTATATAATTATTATTATTATTATTATTATTATTATTATTATTATTATAAAGTGAACAAATTATTTGACCTAAAATATTAAGTTAGATTTGCTTAAAAATTTGTGTGATTCATGAACACTTACTTTTGTCTAAAACATTTTTTGGTATCGTGAATTAAAAAGTTATATTAATAATAAAATTTACTCAATGATAAGAAAGATTTCAAATTATATAACTCATTTATTTAATTTTATAACACTTCTATAAATATATTGTTTTAAATTGAGACTTAGTTTAACTTTTTTGATTGGGAGATATTCTACAAAATCTATAAAATATATAAATGGTAAGAATTGAACTCTTATTTCAATTTAGAATGAAATAGAAATTTCTTTACCACTAGTTACTAAGCCACAATTCTCCTACATATTTAATCTTAGACTTCATGTATGTCATTCACTCCATTTCATAATTAATATTAAGTGGTCACAGTGATTTATTTTTTTCATAAATTGCAAGTATATAAGTACAATTACTTTATAAAAATAATAAAACATATATATTAAAAAAATTTAGCTATACATCGAGATATAATTTAACTTTCATATATTAATGAAAAATTTAGTTTAAATTTTCTTTTTTTTTTTTAAATGTAGAAAACGTCATTAAAATTAGCTAGACGGGTTCTTTAATATTTTCGGTCCGCATTCCTTCTTTACCTTTATATTTATATTTACTTCTATCGAATGTGGAAGCTTATAATTTCTCCAACCAAATGATGGCCGACAGGAACACAATTTATGAAAGTTAGAATTGGGTAAAAATAAAATTCCTTTTTCCTTTTCTAAATGGAAAATAAAATTCTTTAATATTTGGGGACCTTCACAAACTATTCCTCGTGGGACTACTATGTTTCCAACTTATATTAGGCTCACTAGTAGTAGCGGTCCAAAAAGAGCACACACAAACGTGTATATGACAAGAATTATCATTGTTTTTCGTGGTCATTGTATATTAAATCTTGTGTAACCTAAGAATATAGAATTCATTGTTATCCTATATACAGTGTTGTATTATCATTAACTATCAACAAATTAAATCAATTAAAAGTTTAAATTGATGGTTGAGATCCCATGATATGTTATATATTCTAACACACGTGTTTATATAAGAGCTCTTTGGATTAGAAGTATGGATGTGACACATGCCCTCCTTATACCTGACGCTGGATATTCCACTCTAAACGAGAGAGTTGAGATTTGAACTCTTGATCTCTTGTCACATTGGCTTCTGATACTATGTTAAGGAACCAATTCAACCAAAAGCCTAAGCTGATGGTCGAGGCCTCAAGATATGTTATATACATTAACATAAGGAACCAATTCAACCAAATGCTTAAACTGATGGTTGAGATTCGATAATATGTTATATACTCTAACAATAAGACATATATAGTACTTTCTTTGTCTTTGTAGAATTCTATCAAAGTGAAAATAAAAGAATATTAAAATGAGTTAAAATATAATATAGATGAGATTAAAAAATATAGTATAAAGTTTATTTCTAAATAAGAAAATATTGTAAAATGAGTAAGACAATAAAAAAAATTATATAAATTAAGTGAACAGAAAAAGTGTATATTATTATAATTAGTAGTATTAATATTAGTATTAGTATTACGTACATCACACAATAAATACATCACAAAGTGTATGGTATGATATATTATGCATCTTGTATGTGTATTGGGAAGGTGAGTATATAATAAAGATGCAAAAGTTATGACTTGGTCTATTACTTAAGTCATGGTTGACGGTTTAAGTTACAAGTAGAGATTGCATCACGTTCGAGCGTCATCCAATTCGAAGAATGTGGAAATAACAGAATGAATTCAGATTTTTTTTTTTTTAATTCAGATGATTACATAAAAATCATGTAAATTACTCTAGGAAAAAAATAATACAAGCTCAATTATAGAAATTTGAATACAGAAATATTATGCTGGATAATGTACCTTATATCTAAGCCAATATGATGGAAGATATTGAACTCGAATTTGGATATAGATATTGCCTTTAATTATCATTATTTAACTCTTTCTTTACGTTTTATTTTTAATTTTAGTTATTTGTAAGTATTCTATTTATTGTAATTGTAAGTTGCAGGTTTCTCTCTCTTTGAAGACTTTTTCTCGAGCTGAGCTTTGACCACACTCTCCTCTATGGGTATGAACTCCCGTCTTTCTTCCTTTCCCAAACCCTGACCATAGTTTTCTATAAGCAAGATACAGTGGGTATAATGATGACGACTTTATTTTTAATCGAATATTTTACATTGGATAAGAGTAGAGTACGCTTTATTCTAGTCTAATGTGTTTTTATGTGTGCGAGATGATGTGATAGAATATATAATATATTTTTGAATTTTAACTATCAATTCAAACTTTTAGTTAAATTAATCTCTTTATACAAAGTTTATAGTAAGAAACTTCTAGTTTATTTACCCTCCGAGTGACCGATGTATCTATAGTCTATACTATGTTTCTTAAATCTTAATATAAGAGTCATAGTGTAACAATTTCAATGAAATAATAAAGATTCTATCGATTATGATGACCGATGGCTGGTTCTTAGCATAATTGTATAGTTGAATATGTAGGGCCTCTAAATAAAGGCCTTAAATATTAACTAGTGCTATTCAGATCTAGTTTTGAACAACATTTTTAAGTGATTTGTTTGTAAATTTTTTTATATTTGAAGTTATTTTTAGAATATAATGGTACTATACATATTATGGAATTATTCTTATTGAAGTGGACTATTTTTTATTTTTTGATATACTGCGAGTTTCATTTTAAAAGACATTGTAAAGATAAATTAGGCTTTCAAAATCTTTACTCCGCCCTTTAAAGGGCCATTAATATTATGAAAGAATATTGTCATAAAAATGTAAATATGTGATGTCTATGAAAATCTAGCTATGACAACATTGATCAGAAGCAAAGGTACATTCAATTCAACAGAATCAGTTAATCCCACTTAATTTTCAAAAAATTTACTTAATATTAATAGAAATAACGGGAGTATATCAATTCAATTCTTTAGAACACTATTTTCATATAATTATGCCATTTGAACCAGTTGATTATCTGTGTAATGATAAATTTGTATGTGCCAAAATGACGACCAAACATACTTGTTGTTTTTTCTATTTGAGCTAAATTAGAGAAATCATACAAACAAGAAAAATAGAAAATACATCAGATTTATAAGTGATGAGAATCGAACAAATCTTAACAGTAAAAGGAAAAAACCTTAAATATTAGTTATTAGGCTAATGAATAATTCTCATTTCACACAAAGACAACTAATAACATGATCAAAAAGACAATTCCACATGGCAAACAACACAAGCAAAGGAAATAATGGGTTGGAAAATGAAACTTTTTTGGCTCTACTATTTGGAGCAAGTAAAATTAAATACGAGTAAAACCAAAATTATTTAGCATTTACCTTAATATAGTAATAATTTAATGCTACATTATCCACGAAGCTAAAATGAAAATTTAAAATAAGAAAAAAAAAGTTGACAGAGTAAAAGTATAAATAGTGTAAGGGGTAGGAAAAAAAAGATCCGAACCGTACAAAAAAAATCCATGCAGTTGATCCAACACAGAGACATGTGGATCAGCCTGTCAAGAATCCGTTAAGCATTAATTTGCCACGATTAATGTTTAAATTATTACAACCTTGAACTTTTTTTTTTTAACTATTTTAGTCTTTAACAATTATTATTTCCATTGCCAGATAGGTCATTGGCCCTCTACTTGGTTGGGACTCTAAATTTATGCATTCATTAATTCAATTTTCAACAAAATAAATATTTTTAATGTTATGTTTCAAAACGATGATTATATTCAGAAATTGTTTAAAATTAGTGTTTCACATATAAAAAAATTAAATTTAAATTTGACCCAATCTCACTAACGTTTTAAAAGTAGTCAAAGTTGAGAATTTGAAAGTGATTTTTTAAATTTTATTATTCTCAAATTTTTTATTTAAAATATTATAAGGTTGTTTGAAAACAAGTAATTTGTTTTGAATTGTAGATTTCGATTATGAATTTACAAAGAAAGAATTTTAAAATGACAAGGTTTAAATCAAATCGAAAATTGAATGCTTTTAAAACAATGATGGAATTGACTCAAATCTAAAATTGAGTTTCATTGATTTGCCAAGTATTGATTAAATTTGAGTCAATTATAGATTTTCAAATGAAATCATCCTTATCAAATATAACATTAAAATTTATAATTTATGATTAATTATTTATTCCCAAATACAACTTGATGGAATTTCTTTTGATCCATTTTGCATTAATTAGATTTTCACAATTATTATTTGTTAATGTTAAGTTTTTTAACCACAACATGTTTTTTTTTTACTTAAAGTCATTCTCATATATTGCCTTGTTATTATTAAGGAATCAACAAAAACTAAAGATCTAGAGTCATGTTATTTGTAATTTTAAATAAACTATACAAATACTTTTAAACCAAAATATAAATAAGGTTTTTTTCACTAGAGGTAATTTCAAGATTTACAATTCTTAATTTCAAAAACAAAATGTATTATCTTACCTTTTTTTTTTGATTTGAAGTATGTTAGAAAATTTCTACAGAGGAAAATAGTCTTTTTATAAATAATGTGAAAATCGAATTTCTATCAAAAAAATAAATAAATAAGACCCTTAATTAACCACTAAAACACAAACACCTTTTGTTAAAGGTGGAATCAGAGAAAATTTTTTGTTGTACAATAGATTATTAGTAATGCTAAATTTAATGGACATATTTGTCTTAAAAAATATTATTTATTTAATACTACTTGTTCACACTTTTATTTGTTTAGATATGGTATTGCCTCATGCTTCACTTTTCAAGTAAAGAGAGTTTAAGTCACATGGAAATTGTAAGGAGCTATCAACCTCAAATCAACTATCAAAATATATTTTAACTTTCAGAACAATTGAATAGATAATATCCTTTTTCATTTAATTTTATTTTTTTACATGTATAAAATTCAATACACAATTCATAAATTCTTTGACATTTAGACTCTTAATTGCCAAGTTAATTAACATTTTTATTATGCTAACAATTTCTAAAGTAGCTTGCCAAATGCCAACCTATTGCTTGCATGATGGCGTATAACTTCTAAAAGAAACTTGATTATGTCTAACTTGAGATTTTCATTAATTTTATTTATTCAAATGGTATAAATTTATGTACTAGAATCAACCTTTAAAGTGGAACTCGTGAGATTTATTTGAAAATTTCCTTTAATTATTAGGGTTATTATTATTCTTCAATTACTTCCTTTTTTATGCCTAACTAGTCGAACTTATTTCGTATCTTGCGCGTAACTTTTTTCTGGTTATCTTGGTGTTATTTATTTATTTATTTTTTTTTACAGAGCTCTCTTTATTTGCGGGTTTAAATTGAGTGTGCGCTTTTCTCCTTCCCTCTCCCTCAAGTGGATATATATGAATATAATCTTTCCGCTTACTCTCTTCTCAAGACTCTAACTTTATACAAGACATTGGATTGTTGACCATGACAAAGACTAATTACTTCCTCCCTTAAATCTTTTTTAAAAAAATATACTAATAAAATTACTGAAACACCCCGGCCCACATTCAAGCAATTGCAGCAACCCATGTCGAAAAATGTCTATTTCAAGTCAAAGTTTGGTCATCTATGGTTGGGATTGTAGCCTACTAAATTTTTTGTTTTGGTTGAGAAAATGACATTTCTAATTTCTATAATATAACATCACTAATTATAGTAATGAATTTTTAATACAAAATAGACCCATGAAATTAGAAGACTAAGTAAAAGTAAATTATGACTTTACTTGACGAAAGCATTTTTTGCTTCAATTGAGATATCAATTTTGTTTTAAAAATAATATTATAGAACTTTAAATATTGAATTTAAATGTAATATATATATATATATATATATATATATATATATATATATATATATATATATATATATATATATATATATATATATAAAAGTTGATTGTCACATTACAATACCACATGTGGAAGTAACCTAATGTACACGATGCAATGATGGTAACTCAAGGTGGATGAGAAATACTCGATTATTAGAAGGCCTTTTAGGCTAAGAAAGCTCTTAAGAAAAGCATGGTAGGGAATGAAGTCATCAAGTTACCAACTTAGATGGTCATGTAATTTCTAAATCTTAAATGGTGTGTATGCTAGTATATACATACTCTTATGTATAATAATAATGCAATATAATGGGGCAATGGTTAATGAATAATCATCAAATTCAGAAAAATATTAATATAATAAGGCTATTTTGATTGCTTAAAAGTACGATAAATAAGAACCAAAAAGAGAACAATTTAGTGAAACTTTTCTTGTAAATAACTTATGTAATGTGATTGAATTATTTGTACCTTTAAATATAATTTACAATGAAAATAATAGCATGAATGTTTTTCTCATTTTATAGGATGATAAACTATCTAATATTTTACGTACCTGAAAACCGTAATGAAAAATTTAAAACGACTAAATGTGAGTGTTTAAACAATTTAAATTAAACTTAATAAAGATGTCATAAAAGTTCAAATTCTTTGAATAATTTACAAGTAATATTCAACTCTTTTTTCTTATATTCTCTTTTTTTTTTTTCAAAATTTTCAAAGTGTTTAATAGTGTATTTCTATATGTAGGAATTATAAATTTTGTTTGATAGCGTATTTCAAAATTTATATATTAATATGAGTATAACAATATTTCACATGAATAATTTTATATGCTATATATATATCTATTAGGCTCCTTATCAAATATATAATTCTTTAATTATATGTTATTTTGTCTTTTTGAGTTTGTTATCGAAAGTTACATTTCTGCTTATAATATGTTACTTTAATTTCAATAGCATATTTAAACAAACAATAAAGGAGTAGATTCTAAGTTTAACAACTTTTAGCAAGCATAGGAACGAGAATTTCCCGTGGAACAAAACATAATAAGAACTTAATTACCAAAGATAGTGTTAACTCTAAATTTATGTATCAAATGTAATTTCATATGTACAAGTGTAACTAAACAGAAATACTTAAATCTTCGAAAATTTTCAATTTTCATGGTAATTTGCTTTTATCTGTGAATCAAACGAACCGTAAACATTAATTAGATATGATAAACAAAAATTAAAACTAATATGCATAATTAATAATTAAATTAATCTTAAGAAATTAAGAAGAGCCATCGCACGTGACTGTCATATTGGTATAGTTGTGACTTGTTAGGCTTATTGATTGACAAACACTTTCACCCATCCGAAAGATTAAAAAAATAAACTTGAAATTAAACAAATGGTTAATGAACATTAATCTAAGGAATCATGTCAAAAAAAATACAGACAACAAAAAAGGTTGCCTATGAGAAAATAAAACTAATGAGTAGGGACTGCTTTATACGAAAGCTTTTTAAGAATTTTATAAATAATGAATATTATAATAAAAATTCTTTTTCTTCTATTATTACTAATCTTTATTGATATTTACCAGATTTGTTAATTATGAATTCAAGGTGCTATATTATTTAACCTTTGATAGTTTGCTTTAATAATTATCATTATTTCTTTGCTTTACGAATTCAAATCTTTTGATTGTTTTCAAAAAAAAAGAATTAGCTAGAGAAAGAATAGAGTTAAGCATGTAAGGGCTAGGTTAATCAAAAGCTAACGTACGTAGGGTTTAACTAAAGCTTATTATTTCTTAACATTTTGAACCGGGTATTGTAATGGTGAAAAAACAAACACAAAAACAAAGTGCAAAGAAATAATACAATCTTTCGTTAATTTCCCAATAATAATATCAATTTTTGATTAGTCATGAATATTATCAACTTAGGGCATAGAATAATACTAACCTTAGTTTATTAACTAATTTACTAAATTTTTTTTGTCATATCTCCAATAGTTTAATTTTTAATATGTTAGGTATATTCTAGGGAAACACACATTTAAGTTGGTATTATTCATAATTAATCAAAAGTTGATATTATTATAGAAAAATAAGCAAAAAATTATATTATTCCTAGTAATTTTTCCTTTAATTATTTTATACTCTAAAGTTACAGGTAGCTTTGCAGGCATTTTCTGATATATATACTCTTAAAAGTTATGTCAATGATCCAAATTGTTATATTAGTACAAGATGATTAAGTGTTGTAGTTGTAGTAGTAGTTACAACTTACAACTTGCAACATTGAATGGCTATTGATTATTCATTCCCATAATAGCCATTGAAAGAATTTGTTAAACTTTCAATTAATTCAATGAAATGAAAAATTTTTTAAATACTTATTTACATATTGGACTAGATACTTTCTCAATTAAAAAATCAACAACAATTACAAGCCACTAATCAATGGCTTGGGAAGCTTCTAATCTGTTGCTTTTGTTTCATGTATGATTTAGTGTAAAAAAAATAAATTTATGTATGTGCTTTTTTTGAATATTTTTCATATAAAGGAGTAATCAGATAAAGTTATACAAAATATAAAAATTAAAAAGTATAATATAGACAAATATAATCTCAGGTCATGAATGTTACCGCAATCGTCTCATTTTTCTTTTAGTTTCTATAGTGACAAAATACCGACTGAGAAAAATATATAATAATTTAATCAAATCTATGTTGAGTCAATGCAAATTATCATCACTTTTATAATATTGATAAATGTAGTACATGTATGCTTTTGGTTATTTTTTGGATGGGTCGGTTGATTTTTTTTTTTGACGGTAAACTTGAGCAATCCTGTATATAGAGTGAAAAAAAAATCTTTTAAGTGTTAAAACTCAAATTAAAGACAAACCCCTCTACCATTATGCTAACTAATAACCATGATTCTCGTTTGAAATCTATTTTGCTTTATCATAAATGTACAATATTAATTTGTATAATTGTACCTGTTTTTGTACTCCAAAACTAAACCCACTAAAAAGGAAAATACAACTATACAAAAATAATCCAGCCTAAACCACCACTTAGATTCTGTACTTTTTGGCATGGTGCTATATTTTTGTTAAAATTGTTAGTTTAGGCAGTTAGAAAGAGCTGCTAATAATCGAACTCATTCTTTATTATTTTTTTTTATTGCATACCATCATTTTTTGTGACACATTTCCAATTTTTATAAGTTTTAATGAATTCGGTTTAGTCTTAATTAATTAGTATTTTCTTGTTATTTTTACTTTAAATTTTAAATTATTTTTTAAATGATATCGTATCATCATCATCCTACACGGTATATCCCGCTCATAGAAGACTAAGGCCAGAATCTGGGAAGGGAAAGACGGCGGCAACTCATACTCATAAAAGAGAGCGCAGCAAAAGGAGTCCCTCGGCTCGAGGAAGATAAAGAGATGTGATTACACTTGATAGATAATTTAAAGGCCTATAAAAATAAAAGTAGAACCACTACAAAAGAAAACAAAGAACTAATAGAAAGGAAATGATAAAAGCAAAAGGTTAAGGACACTAAAAGGTAAACTAAGAGTGCATCAGTAATCTAAGACATGGATATGGCGTCTCCAACTGCTCCTATCCCTAATCAGGTCCGCAGAGAGGTTTAACTCATGCACGTCAACTCTTATTTGCTCACCCCAAGTTCTCCTGGGTCTTCCTCGACTCCTCTTACCCTCTACTATAATGCTTTCTACCCTCCTCACAGGGCGTCGAAAGTCTTTCTCTGCACATGACCAAAACCACCTCAATCTATTTTCGCGCATTTTTTTAGATATAGGGGCTACCGCTAGTTTGACCCTAAACTCTTGGTTCCTAATTCGATCCATCAATGTGTACCCACACATCCACCTCAGTATATGCATTTCTGTAACTTCATCTTATGTTCGAAAATCTTCTTTACGGGCGAACATTCGGTCCCATATAACAGAACAGATCTAATTGTCGCCTGATAAAATTTTCCTTTTTAAATGATATCGTATATTGTAACTAATTAAGAGTTTAAATCAAGTTTAATTTGAGAATTTTGAGTTATAAGCATAGTGGTTGACAATTTTTACCCATGTGATGCATATGATTTTTCAATATTGTTTTGACAAAGAAAAGTCATCAAACAGTTTTATAATTTTTTTTCTGTCCCATTAAAAATACAAATATATCAAAAAACTCCAACACAAAACCTAAATTTTGCATCATCAATCATCAAAATTACTTTCATTGGTCCAAATTGCTTATACTATTACAAGATAATGCACTATTTATTTATTATCATCAATTTGTGATTAATCTATAAGTTAAAATATAATCAAGTAAAATCTTATTTGATTTGTCTCAATACGAAGATTATTGGTATCAAATTTTTGTAATTTTTAATTATATAATACACCTAAAAATATTAAAAATCAAATTAACATAAAAAATCAAATGATGAAGTGTTTTAGATCATAGGAATTATAAAACAAGATAGAAGCCAAATGATACGTATATTATTGTATCAAGACCTAATATTGCTCAGTTATTTGCTTTTATAGCACTGGCACCGCCAATAAATGCAATTAATATTATCCTCACCAATTATTTTTGATCCAATTATATGGAAATGATATAATTAATTTAAAATGATCCAAGTATTAAATTCTCACTTTAAATTAGTTAGTTTCTTGTTATTTTATTTTGCTATATTTTTTTGGCCTGTCAAACATTTATATAATCTCATTTAATATTTACAAATTTATGTCTCTGTTCATCACATTTAAATTATTCTTTTCCAATCACTTATAAGTTTTTATTACAAATTAACAAAAATAACTTTTTTGATTCTAGCAAAATCAAACACTAAAGAATTACTCGTAATTGATAATTGAGGAGCAGAATGGACATGGAAACAACGGTCCTGATAGACTTTGGTACCACCCCTAAAATCATGGGATACCCCCTCGTACACTCCATGTGGTTTAGCCGTACACCCCATTAATTTAGTTTAATATAAAAATTTCCCACTAATTATCTCGTTAATTTCTTTTATATATGACATCTATGAAAAATAATAGAATAAAAATTAAATTTGAAAATAAAGGTATATGATTGTTTTTTTAGTTTCTCCTCCTTTTATAAGGGATCATAAAAACTGTTTCTCTTATGATGTATGCTGAATTATTTTAGCTTTATAATATATTGTCTTATTTCTTAAACAAAAAATAAACGTATATGAATGATGTTTGGTATATCCATCATATCTCGCTTATGCTAAATAAAGATAGAAGTGTAATAGTATTTGATTTATATAAGTCATAAGTGGTGGAAGTTATTTATTTATATAATAAAGCTTTTTATTTAATATTCTAATATTATTTATTATCCTTGTTTTCCCTGTCAAAGTATGTATTAGACATTTTTTATTTGCATTTAGAGATATGAAGACTAAAAAAATTGCCTTGAAAACTAAGTAAAAATTAATGGAAAGCAAAAGAAAATAATAAAAAATAAAAAAAACCGAATGAAGTAATTTTTTGAAACTTGATTACTTATTTATTGCTAGAGTTTTTTATTAAAGGGATAAACTGAAAAAAGGAAAATTAGGTAAGAATTTAACCTAATATGTTACTTGAGGGAGAATGATATTGGCCAGCTCTAATTGAGACAAAGCTCCTTTATTGCTAGAGATAGATTTTAATTATTAATTCTACTAACTACATTTAGTATGTATCATTAATTAAATACCACTACGATTTTAGTGTAAAACCTTTTTTTGTGGGAATTTATATTATAATGATTTTTTAATGGGTGAAATAGAAAAATTAGAAAAATAAACTATAAATGAGATAAGACTTTTGAATAAGCACCTTTGTAGAATGAATTTATAAAGGTCAATAAATAGGAGAAAAAACTAATAAGAAAAAATAGTTCCAACTAACGAATTTGTCCAGCAATATAATTTTCGTCTTCTATGAGTATTGAAATTAATTATTAGTAATATTCATTTGTAGCTAGCATTGATATTAAATATATGTAGGTGTAATATGGATAGGCAAATAGGTATATTAATTATTAATTATAGAATTTAGTCTCATAAATGCTTACACGTGTGACTCTATTTTATGTTGTCGTTATTGAAAACTATAGCCTATTGGAGTATTTACGAATATAAAAGTCTTTGATCCAACTCACACACGAGGACTATGGATTGTTATATGCTACGAGTCGACCAGTTGCACAACCACTTATGTAGTATCACTCCGTTTTTATATGTTCTTTTTAAATAAAATTTATTAATTTTAGTGTTAAACTTTGATTATGATTTCTCATCAATTTATAAGAAAAAATATATTCACGTGTGATTTTATTTGATTCGTCTTAATATATACTTTCTAAATATCAACTTTTTAAAATTTTTATAAACTCACAATTAAAATTATTAAATTTTAAGGTTTACATTGAGATATGCGAAAAAAGGGAATAAGAAGAATATTTGAAAATAGAGGGGGTAACATTTGATAGATATACTTCGATCATATCAATAAATTAGCTTGATTAAACGTTATTCCTATGTAATTTCTCGATTTTGCTTTCAATATTTTCCTGGTTGGTGTTAGAAGTATTCATTTGTTCATCGGGTTAATTTTGAGTTAGATGTTTCAAGTTGGTTTAAAATTAAATTGTGTTTCCACATAGATTTTATATAATTTAAAATTAATTTTAAAGTCAGATTCGATTACAAAGTCAAGTAAATATCAAATCGATGGATCTATTTGAACCCTTCTAATTCGTGTAGAGGTCAAAAATAGAAACTTTAAGTCGAGAATGAGTCAAAATACTAGACTATAAACGTTCCTCTTAGTTATTACCGCAAAAAAATTTAAAAGTTGAAGCTAGGCCGTAAACGATCTTAGCACCCCTTGCTTTGCCCATGTCACTTTGTGCGAAAGCCTAAGGAAAAGTTCCGAGTTAAAAAAAAGTTTGTTCAAAGAGCTAATTAAAGATTATTGCAGAATTGCTCTAGAATTAAATTTTGAAGTTAGATTGAATTTATAAGTGGATTAGATTTATTTATTAAAAAAAATCTTTTATTTAAAATTAAAAACTATATTAAAACAAATGTAAAAGGATTTTTTGCATACAATTTTATCCATCAATTATTATTTCTTCACAAGTTTCCACCTATTTCATCGACAAATAGAAAATTATATTTTTATTATGTTAATAAGATGTGATTTTTAATTAATGGGTCACGTAAAAGTTATATGACTTTTAGAGATTAGGACTAATTTAGGAGTGAGTAATTTAGAAACAATATTACAAAAGTCATATATTAAATTTAAAATAGTGTTTAATGAGATAGATTTTTTAAAAAAACAAATATTTTATTTGTTTACTTTTAAAAAATAATGTTTTTATACGTTTCAAAGTATTATCAGCTTTCAATTTTGATACATCTCAAAAATATTTTTATAATCCTAAAGATTAATTAATTAAACGAAATTTATATATCAATCTAATGGTTAAAAAATTATGTATTAACTACTCCGATTATTCTCATTACGAAAATTTGTTCTCAAAATCTAAAAAGAAAATAAATTCTCTCACATTTATTGAAAAATTCTCCAATGTTAATCTCGATAAACAACAAAAATGCTGTAGCACATGCTAGTGATGATATATGTAAAGGACACCATACTAGTAGTTCATAACAAATAACAGACTCATGTAGTCACATACAACACGTCCATATAATTTTAAAATAAATCTTAAAGCAAACCAAAAAATATTTTCAAAAGAAAAAAAGAAAACATCCATACTATTTATAACTCTTCATCATCATTTTCCTAGTTCTATCTTTCTCCCCTCCATTTCCTTCCTTCTCTTCCCTTTTTCTTTCCCTCAAACATTCTCTCAACCCACAAAAATGGAGCCCCACCCAAAAAAACTCAACATAGAAAACATACGGGCCATCAAAATCCTAGGAAAAGGTGCAATGGGTACCGTATTTTTAGCCCATGATCGGAGCTGCGACCCGGAATGCACATCACCTTTTGCGTTAAAAGTAGTCGAGAAAGCCCTCCTCCATCTCAAACACCACGACGCCGATCGTCGTGCGAGGTGGGAAATGTCAGTTTTATCCTCCATCAACCACCATCCTTATCTCCCTACCTTGCTGGGCTCGTTTGAGACCCACGATTTAATGGGCTGGGCCGTCCCATTTTGTCCGGGCGGTGATCTAAATGCTCTCCGATACCATCAAAACGACCGCGTTTTTAGCTCATCGGCGATTAAATTTTACCTAGCTCAGATCGTCTGTGCGCTTTACCATCTTCATAGTATGGGGATTGCTTACCGTGATTTGAAACCGGAGAATGTACTTGTTCAAGCATCCGGTCACGTGACTCTCACGGACTTTGATCTTTCACGGAGACTCATACATCACAGGAAGAAGAACCATGGGAGTGTCGGGTCAACCGAAATGGATAACATAGCTCCGTTTCGTGAACTTAGACCTCCACCACCACCTCCGCCACCTAGAAGGAATAACATGACCCGAATTTTATCTTACGGGGTGAAATACGGGCCGGGTACAGAAAATGGTCTACGAAAAGCCAAATCCGCCCGCGTTTCGCCTAGAAGAGCCAGCTTCGCGGGTGGTAAACGTTCAAATTCGTTTGTTGGGACGGAGGAATACGTTTCGCCGGAAGTTGTTAGAGGGGAAGGACATGAATTCGGGGTGGATTGGTGGGCGTTGGGAATTTTGGCTTATGAAATGTTATACGGTAAAACGCCGTTTCGCGGGAACGATCGGAAAGAAACGTTTAGAAACGTGTTAACGAAACGGCCGGAGTTTTTAGGGCAACGGACGGCTTTGATTGATTTGATCGACCGATTGTTGGAGAAAGATCCGAGTAAAAGATTGGGGCATTTTAAAGGCGCGGAGGAAATTAAAGAGCATGAATTTTTTAAAGGATTGAGGTGGGACCTACTAACTGGTATTGAACGGCCACCGGTTGTTCCGCCGTCTGTTGAGGTGGATTTAACAAAATGTGTAACATTTGATGTTCGGGAATATTTTAATGAGTTAAGAGCACCACCGTCGTTACTGCCATCGCCGGGGCGGTCCCTATCATCACTAACGGAAGAAGACGTTGACGTTTCATTAACGGAATTCTGATGAATGTTATTAGAGTTAAATATTTTTTTTTACTTTTTTTTGGGAGGTTTTTTTAGATGTAAATAGAAGTAAAAAAAAATAAGTGTAGGAGTAGTTTAGCAAATTGTAATGGTAGATACTGATAATTGGTGGGTGTAAACTGTAAAGTAGTAATTTAGTCACGTGAGGTGCACATAATTTGGTTGACATTATCTTTTTTTTCCTGTATGAATTATGATTATGAGGCAACAAATATTTGCTCTTTTTGTGTGGCATTGATGATATTAGTGAATAATCTTTGTGATTAATGAAAAGTAGAGTAGAAATGTAGAATAATTGTGGTCCATTATACTTGGCTTTTCTTCTGAGAAACCCTCGTGTTATGTCATCATGAAGGTTAAAGGACAAATTATGGTGTTTATTGATCATAATTGTGGCTATTTGGTAATTATTATGTAAGTTATTACTTATTACATGAAGTATGTTTTAAGGATATTTTTAATATTTAATACGTGTAATTTTAGTTAACTGCTTAAATTTTTTTTAAAATATATAATGATAATGTAGATGTCAATAATTCAATTTGTTTTACAAAATAAGAGTTTATAATTTTTGTTTGAACGTCTAGAGTTCCTCTTTGTTGGACTCATTCCTCAATTCCTCTCTTCTAAGGGCTACGGCTGACAGCTATAATTTGTCAGTCACCTATGATATATTGGCAAATATGATTTTGAGCGTATAATTATGCAAGGCTTGGGTTCCAAAGAAGGAATATATCTTGTGTACATAAATGCAAGGCTTCCATAACACTAGCTATTGGTCGAATAAAGGTAAAAAGGTTGATGTGCAACTTTGTTAACTTTGGAGGTCATATTGGTAGGTTTAATCTTTGAAGTCAATGTAACAAACTAGCTCTAAGATTATTATTCTACCTAGAATGCAAGGGTAAAGTTACCTTGCTTTGGGGGTTTTTGCATCTACTTTTACACCAAGGAAACTAAAAGCATCACTCCAATTAGAGAAGATGTTCAAAGGCCATCATTCAAAGAATTGCGTATTGTACGACTTGAATACATTTCATAGTTGTAAAGTCATCCTATAGGTAAAAAGTTCACCCTTTTACGAAAAGAGTACTATATCGAAATGTTAATAATTCGTATTTTGAATTTTTTATATTTATATTTCTTGTCGTTAAAACTCATTTATTACTGTATTATGTAATCACTGATACCACATGTGACATAGTATAAAACTATAAATAGTAAAGATCATTTAGATATAGATCACATTTATAAGAATGAAAAGTTGGATTGATCACCGTATTATAATCAAACTAAACATTTACAATTCTTGAGTTTTATAAGCTTTTCCTTTTTATTGAAATAATTACTGATTTTCAGATGATTGAACTTTTTTGCTAAATTAGATATATTTTTTAAAAAAATTGTTTTTTCTTTATAGCACTTTTTGTTTTACCCCTTTGCTATTGAAATTAAATGGTGAAAATGAGAATAAAAATTTAGTGTAATTATAATAGGAAAATCTCTTAACATGTTTTATAGTGATATTTGTTTTACTTCAATCATCTCATTTTCTACACAAAACTAATTTAAATACATCACCATTTAGACATTTAATTCAATCAAAAGCTTAGTTGATGGTTGAATATATATATATATTCTATCACGCTCCATCACATGAGAGTCCTAAAACTTTGAATAATGGCGAATCCAAAGATAAGAGTCCTATGGCGCACTAATAAATGGACGAAATTTTATGAAAATTTTTCATCAACTTCGGCAAAGTTTTGTGTGTTAAAAAATGCTTTTTTTACCCCACAATTCAAAAATCAAAACTTTAATGTGCAAGGTATAAATAAATTTCAGCAGTGGCTTGATTTTAAGATTCTATGAAGTTGCACCAAAATCCTAGGTTATTTCTCATTCATAATCATGACATTCCCTATGTATGATAAAAACCCTTAAACAACTCCATTAGTTTACCAATTAAACATGTTCTTGCTACATCCTCATCAAATCAAGTACAAAACTTAGAAAACTTAGACATTAATTCATCATCAAAATGAAAACAAATATACAAAAAAGTATGCTTTTAATCAAAGATTCAATATTTTTAACCCCACAATTACCCAAATTTGAATCCATATTGTTAATACAAATGCCAATATTTATATGAATGAAGTTAACTTTAATCATATTATTGAGCATGCTTTATCATGTACATTGGAGGAGGATGGTGAAGACATGTCGAGTTGTGTTGGATTAAGATTTGAAACGATCGATGAGGTGCTTAACGTGAAGCAAATAAGGCTTCGCTAAAGGTGGAAACCATGCCTTGAACGAGGCAAGGCATGGTATGAAAGTTGCTCGCTCGAGGCAACATGAAAAAGCAAGTCAGATTGCACCAGAGGAGGGTACAACATGATATGTGCTCATTCGAGCACATGTGAAAGTGCTCGTTCGAGCACTTTAGTGCCTTATATGAGCACTTTGCCTAGGATGCTTTTTGGGACTGTTTAACGCCCGGTTTAAGGTTTTGAAAGGGTGTATTGTGGGGCAATTAATCTAGGAAGAATGGTGGGCATTATTTTTATGTTAATTGCCAGGTTTATGTTGATGTTTAATACTCCTTCCTATTCATAGAGAATGATACATTTCCTTATTGAGCCAATTTACTGAAAATGTCCCATTTTTATTTTTGTCATTTTTTTTTACCTTTTTACCCCTACTAGAACAACACAATAACACATAAATATCAATACCCTTTATGAAAAAAGAGAGTTTTTCGCCCACATTTAAGTGGTCCCCTACCCCTCCTTGGTTTTGGTGCAAAACCCAAATATCCCATTCTCTATAAATAGGAGGGAATATGCATTAAGAGGGTATTTCATAAGATTAATGTATGTTAATTGTAGGGTGTAATTTTGCTTTATGGTCCATTAAAGTGTGACTTTAAGAATCATATTTACCTTCCTCTATAAAATGGGCATCTTGGATTTTAAGAAACTTGAAACAAATTTTAGCTCTAAAATTCTAAATTCCCAATTTACAATACAACAAAAAAATACTAAAACTATAACCAAAAACATACCATAGTCCAAAAACACCAAAACTGCTCCAAAAACATTTGAAGAAAATAATACTCCAAAAAAAAATTCAAAATTATGAGTAAACAAACACAATAACATTAACATTAACTATTAAAAGATCCAAAAAAAATTATTCAAGTACTTGAAGAAGATAAACAAAAAAATCAAGTAATATACAATTTTCTAAGTTTCTAACATTATAACAAAATTCAAGAACATAAAAATCATGAAATAACAAACTAACATTCTAAAAAAATTCAAGAACTTAAAAATAAAGATTAAGATTAAAGATTAAAACATCAAAATTTTAATTTCAATTTTCAAACATCAAAAATTAAAAAACACTTTGTTGAGTTGAAACTACCTTAAAACATCAAATACTAATATGAAAGGATAGCTAGACAGGGGCGGCAGGCGGCAAGTGCAGTTGGCGGCAGCCGCAGCGGTGGCTGGGATTAGGGCGGCGGCGGCGGCTGCTGGTTGTGTAGGTTTTAGGTTTTAAGGATTAATTGTTAGGAGAGAGAAGAGAATTGGGTAGGAATCTGATTTCCAAATGGGTAAAGGCATGGGTGACTTGAGTGACTTCCAAGTCCCACTACTTTCCCAACAAATTTCATTAAAAAAAATAAAATTTGTCCCTGGGGCACGTGCCAGGGGTGCCCTAACATAGATCCGCCACTAGCTTTGAAGAGTAGATGCAATATACAACGGTCCTCGTACATGTTGCTTATATTACACATAAAATGAGATGTGGATGGGATTTAAATTCATAATGCTTTTATCACGTTAGCTTTTATATCATGTCAAAAACCACTTGATAAACAAAAAATTATGTTAATGGTTAAAAGTTTCAAATTATATTATAAATTGACAAATATATATTTTTTTTCTTTATTTCATCAATAAATATATTTTCTTTTTATTTTATTCATACAACTTATTAGACCAGTCATTTTTTACCCATAAGAATTAAAAATTAAAGCAAAATATCAAATGTGACCACTTTGGTAGAACAAAAGAATGCATACATGATCCCCAATGCAACGATTATCTATAATCTAGATAGTATTTTTATATTCACACTTATTTGGTTAATTTATATTATCATGGTGACAATTATTTTTAATTAACCTATCTAATCACTAATCAAGTGCAATTTGGTGACACAACTAGTCACATGTACTGATCTACTGCCAAAGAATGTCACAAACTTTCATAAAGTAGAAAGGCTAAAAATAATCCTTAGAATATTGATAAAAGTTTTATGATATTATTGTTTGGTAGTTACTCTACGTTTTTACAAGCATTAACATGTTTTATTTTTATTTGATTTGATTTGTATAATTATAGAAGTGTTCAATGAAGTGAGTTAGGACAAGTCGTATTAATTTTTTTAACGGGTGAAATCGGTCATATTAGGATCTGTTTGCCCCACTATAATTCGACCCATATTAAAATAAATTTAAAATCGTGAAAAAGTTATTCAAATGTGTCGCGTGATATTAATTTATATTCATAGTTAAATTCAAAGTATAATTGGCTAATATATATAATTGACGTGCTATTTATTTTTTTGGAATAAATGTCCATAATAATGTTGCACATAATTATAAATCATTCAATTATAGTTGTCAAAAATAACCAGAAAACTTGCAATTCAGATTATAACATGCAATATACACAAAAAATATAATAAATTGTGTAATATTAAGTCAACTGGTTAAAAGCCCGCCTAATCCACTAATTTCTTTTACAACAAATTTATTAAAAGTCCGACCCTTAAAAAAATTTACTAGTTTGACCCTTTTAAAACAAATAGGGTCACGGGATTCTGATAAGCCAGGTCCGTTACACTCTTCTAATTTGCATAAAGGATTTTATTTATGATAATCCCTCGTTAATATACATTTTTATATTTAAGGGTCTATACGACAATAAGCAGAACATAATCCATAAAGATTAATTTTAAGGTACTTTATAGTAGTATGTACTAGCTATCATGTATATTGAAATATATTAATTTATTAATTTTAATAATTAAAGTCTTTGATTTTGTTATAAAAGTTTAACATACTAAAATAGAGTAAAGTTTAATACTTCTATAAGTTAAATGCATACTAGTTTTATTGTGTGTACTACTTAATCTCCACTCCACTATTTCACACTCTTTATTATCCACTGTTTATAAGATGCACTTCTTAACTCTTCACTTCACTAACTCATATTTTTTACTAGCACAATACTCTACTAAAGTTAGTGTAGTTTTTTAATGTGCACCAACTAAATCCACACATTAGTGCTTAAGTGATAAAAATATAAAAAATGAGAAAAAAGAAATTTATTTTGCAATATAGTAAATTAAAGAATTTTTTGTTTTCTAGAAATTTGTCATCTTTCCTAAACCACTACATATAAATTTTTGTGCATGAATAGTGTTTGTTTTCATGTATGTCCGTGAGAATGCCTAGGCATCAAAATCGATCATAACCAAGTTTTTCTCTACTTCCTATGAGAGGAATGAAAATAGCTATATTTTATATGCAAAATGGGGTTATGTGGTTTCATGTGTCATAAGATGATGAAAGTGATGTCATTTGATGTTTTTCTTTGTTTCAATAATTCATGTCAAACTCTCTTTGTAAGAGGAGACCATAAATGTGGCATTGCTCCCTTTGCAAATAAATATTTTTAGGTTAGGGTTAAAATTAAACTAAAATATAAATTTTCAATTTCAATATATTTCAATAATAATATATTTATGTCATCATATGGTGTTGCAAATTCATAAAACAAATGGACTAATAACAAAGTTTTTCTCCACTTCCTATGTGGAGTGGTGGAATAAAAGCAGTAGTATTTTATATGTAAAAGGGATGGAATTTATGTATGTGGTTTAAATGTCATAACATGAAGAAAATGAGGTCATTTAAGTTTCTCATTGTTTCAATAATTCACGTCATATAATCACTTAAGATTTCATGTGAAGAGGAGGCCAATAATGTGGCTTTTCTCCTTTTTATATGGCAAATGTGTAGTTGCAATTAAGTTACGATTTTATGGCATGTTCCATATTATTGTAATTTTTGGTTTTATGGTTTTTTGATTTTCTAAATCATATGATATATCTTCTATCTGCAATAAATTAAAAAAAAAATTATTTTTTCCTTTTTCTAATTTTCATTGATTTGGATTTTTTTTTAAAAAAAATCTAAAAATTGGAAAGAAAAAAGTTAAATGATAATGGATAAACCCTAATTTTTCATTTTTCATAAATATGACTTATATATGTTATTGAGATTTAAAGTTTTACTTATGAAATCATTTTTTTTTTATAAATTTGGCATAATTTAAAACAAAGATAAACATTATACACGTACTCAATAATTTTGCATGAAGAAACTCTTATATGACTCATTCACTAACTGATTCATTAATTTTGTTTAAAATATTTGCTAATTTAAAGTGTATGAGAATTTAATGTCTTTACATTAATTTTCTTTATCAGTCGTGATGACTTGTATAATTTCATTTGGATTGATCTTTAAGCTAGAGTATATTTTGACATTTAGAGGGTTTTATTTAATTTGAGTCAATTTTCAAGCTAGATTTTTCAACTTATATTACACATAATCAAAAGCATCACAATATAGATTTTAGAACAATCTATGATAGATATGATATTTAGAAGCCAATCTTTTTGAGAATAGAATGATATTATAAAAAACTAAATTATAATTCTATCCTAATGAAATATTGCAAGATTATTATTCTTTTACTTTTTGCATTTTTTTTCTTCTCAAATAGAAAATTTTAATTTTAGAGTCAAATTTTGACTACAAATTCTTATCAATCGATTTAAAAAATATATTCATATGAAATCTTAATATATTCGTCTCAATATATAACTTTTAAACATAAACTTTTTGTATTTTTTAGAAATCCACAAGACCACAATTGAACTTATTATTTAAATTATAAATTATTTAAAGATCCTGTATAATTTTTAAAAAAATTATATATTTTTCTAACTTTGTATCTTCAGATACTTAACATATACTACATAGATTAATATTGAAGCCTTCGACTTTTTAGAGTTCTATACAATCGAATATGTTGAACATGCTCAGAACCTCGCTGCTATATATAAGTCACCAACTGTTATGAATATGTAAATTTACTTTTGATATAAGTATATAACCATGTATATATAATGTTAAATTCGTTACATTGAATATGGCAATTAAAACTATATTGGAAGCATGAATATGATTTTTAAATATGCAAGCTTCAAATGGACCGTGTTTGAAATGGATCTGGCTTTAAACAGACACATTATTACATAAATGAAGTGGTCTATAGACAAATCTTAACGGGTCTTTTGTTATTTTTATTTACCGCCTATATTATAATAGTTAATAGTCTAATTATAATTAATCAAAAAATTAAATTATTATATGATATTTTTTTTACTCAATCTGAAAAGCTTATTTCAATAGAAATTTATAATAATTAAATTATAATTTGGTCCAACTCATTAATTATTATTTACAAAAAGTTTATTTCCCATTTGAGTTTCTTTTGTTTTTTATTTAAACATATATACAACTTGCTCATTATTATTTGGTCAGACCTGAAATCGGCCGGAATCGACCCTTATTCAGCCAATTACACGGTCTAATAAAGAGTACTCACCCATGAATAGTGGCTTCAAATTAAGAAATCTCAAGTAAATTATAAGGTTAGAGACTAGAGTTATACTCGGAGTCATTTTCATCTCACCTCTAGTTGATCTTTAAATCTCCCTTAATAAAGGGTCCCATCAATCATAGGGCATAATACAGTGAAAACAATGAATATGTGTTGTTGTTTAACCCTCTATTTTGTTTGAGAGCTAACCATTTATGAGTAATAAAGACCATTCAACTCCTTAAGGATGGAGCCCGCCATGGCCATGTCCTTGCTTAGCTTGTGATGCCAACCACCATCATGCCTAATACTATCCCATGTGATGCTTACTAAAAACTTCTATGCTACCTTCTTCATTTGTCTCATCTTTGCGTTTGCTCACATCAACTTACACATACTATATATTATACGGTCATGGAACAATCACGTACACTACAATATTTTATAATTTTTAATTTACAAATGTTTTGGATCCAAAAATAAGTAACAAAACTGAATTGAGAGTGATGTAAACAAAACGAGAGTGATGTAAACTAATAATTGATGCCTTTGATTAAACAGTATTGTGTGCAGTCGTATATCTTTTACATGTCAAATTTAATTTTATAATATATATACATTATATAACATAACTCGATCAAGCAATTATTGATCATATTTAAAAAGTGTAGAGTATAATTAAGTTGATTTAAAGGTAATAATAATTATAAATGAATTTATTAATTTTTTTTCAATAATTTTGGTTCTCTAATTTTATGTATCTTTGGTTTATATAATAAGTTGAGAGACGCAAAAGACTAATTAAGAACTTAATTAATTTACTTAGTGCATAAGATGCATGCACTCTATCTCCATATACGAGTACGTTAATTCAAACATTGAGGAATCAACATCATTTTCTTAATTATATATATATATATAGGGGCGGACCCAGCTAGGGGCAAGGGGGGCAATGGACCCCCCAATCTGAAAAAAATAAATGAGCTTTAAGAAAAAAAAAAATTACTGTAGCGACCAATTGGCGACGGATTTGCGACCATATTCCCGTCGCTAAACATTTAAAAAAAATTGAAAAAAATAAAAGCTTGTAGCGACGGATTTGCGACCATATTCCCGTCGCTAATTTGCTTTTCCATTTGGCAACTATTTTTTGCCCTCGCCTTTCCGTCGCCACAACCGATATCCGAAATTTTGACCCCCCAATTTGAAATTCCTGGATCCGCCACTGTATATATATATATATATATATATATATATATATATATATATATATATATATATATATATATATATATATATTCTTAATTACATATTTTTTTTTTGTGTAACATAATTTATTTAAAATATTATTAGGGTCTTAAAGTTATTGACAAGAACATGACTATCGTCTACGAAACCATTTTTTATGTTTCTCTTTTTACTAAATTTGTTCATTTTCTTCCATGCTTATCAAAGGACATAACCAAATTTATTAACGCCTCCTCCCGTTTGTTCTTTTGCTAATATAAAAAGCAATTATAGCCCTTGTTATTAAAATAATTCCAAACAAAAGAAATGTAAATAGTGATTGTTCTGTTTGTCGGGCAGAATTTAAGCACCTAAATTGTCTAAACTCACTCTTCTATGTCTCGTGACGCACAAAGATGGCTTACCAAAGGTTCATAGCTAGCAAGAATTTTAGAAAATCTTTTGATCGTTTTTGTAAGAATTTTGTCATCATCATCATACTTAGTATCCCGCTCATAGGGACTTATGAACAGGGTCTGGAGAGGAAAGAAGACCGGCAACCCATACTCATTAAGAAGGATGCAGTCAAAGAGTCCTCCAACGTACTATGAATTTTGTTTTGGTATGATATTGTCGGTTTTGACCTCTTTCTCAAATGTAGCATATTATTTTTGAGGTTGATCACTTTATATACTTATGAAATTTGAATATTTTCTTATTTATTATATCATATAAGCTTGGGATGTATATTAACGAATCCGTACCGCTTGTCACGTTGGCTTCTGATATCATGTCAAAAAATCAATTCAACTAAAAATTTAAGCTGATAGCTGAAATTCCAGACAATGTTATATACTCTAACAAAAACATATTTTTCCTGTCAATCTTCAGCTTTGACATTAATTATTGTGTCTATAGTTGTGAAGAATTCATATTTATACTCCCTCTAATTCTTTTTAGTTAGTTCTATTTACTTATTTGGGCGATTCACTTCTATTGTTCTATTTTTATTTTAAGACATACATTTATAGATGGTTCCCTTATTTTCTTTATATTAAAAATACCCAATAATATTGTACATGAGTCTACTATTTTAGGTGGTTCATTCCAATTCTTAATATTAAAAATACTCAATATTGCACATGAGTCTAGTATTTTAGGTATTTTCATCATTTTCTTAATATTTATACCCAAATTAAATGGAACAACTAAATTGAATGGGAGGGAGTATTATATTTTTAGATTTTAATTAAGACAGGATTTTTTTTAAAAAAAAAAACATCATACAAGTTTAAAGCTTAACTACTTTAGATAGTTGTCAACTTATTTTATTTTCTAACATAGAACTCGAGATGTACACTAAAGTAGACCAAAGTTTAATACTTAAAAGACAGTTGGAATTGGAAGGTTTCTTGTAGATCAAAGAATATTTGTGATTTGATGCTTCTCATCTAAATCAACTTTATTAATGATGGTGATCTTAATTTCCCGGTAATTTGTACGTATATATATAATTATATTATTAAGAGCATGTGTTGGATGTAATTATGGTTTGATTCTAGTACATTGTATTTAAGTAATAGTCAATATTACGTTGATTATGAAATACAGTATTACCTTTGTCCTATGTACACATTCATAACACGATATATGTTACCATTTATGTTTTTTTTGTATTAAACATTATGGATATTGTTTATCCATATATAAAGTTAGTATATGTGCATGAAAAAGATCATGTCATTAGTCTTTAACAACTGGCATAATATATATATAATAATTAATCTCTAATCGTTTTCAATATTTTTGTGGCCTAAAGTGAAAGATAAAAAGTAAACCTAAAATAATAATATATCAGAAATAACCATAATAATTTGAAACGAGAATAGCTGAAAATATATAAATCCAAGAAATTAAATACTATGCTAAGTAATAAAACAAATGGTCATGAGACAATGAGACTTCAAAATTTAAGGGAGAAAAAATTGTATTAAAAGAAAAAAGTTAAAATTTTGCTATATAATTTATTTTTAGGGAAAAGTGTATAAAAGTATGTGATAAATTTTTTTTTCAAAAAGTACCAAATAAAAAAGTTTTGTAAAAAATATCTAATGAAATTTTTTCTTTTCCAAAGAGTACGAATTAACGTCTACCTTCAGTTGACCGTCAAATATAACGGTTGACTGGTCAAAATAGAAAATTTTTCTTCCTTATTTTCAATTTATTTTTCAATTCAATTTTCTCACTGTCTTCTTTCTCTATTTTTTACTCAAAATCGAAATTAAATTGGAAATGAAATTGAAGATGAGAAAGAAGCATTTTCGATTTTGACTAATCAACCGTTATATTTGACGATCAACTGAAGGAAAACGTTACCTGGTAGTCTTTAGAAATGAAAAAAATTTTATTAGGTATTTTTTTAAAAAATCTTTTTTTATTAGTTACTTTTTTAAAAAAAATTATTAGATACTTGTTTTGACAATTTTTCCTTATTTTTATTATATATAATCTCACATTGGAACCATTAGAAATTAAAAAAGAGGTTTGAGCAATCGTTCAAGATGATCACACCCCAATAGTCGGCTTTGCAATTAATTCACATTCCAGGATGTTACAACGTTGAATGATGAGAATCGGACTAATCCCAATAGTGATATTTTTTATCATCAAAATGAATGTTAATGTTAACGTATAAAATTATGCATCTCAATGATGGTCACAAAAAAACCATTTGATAATTAACTTTTGTGAAAAATCTCTTCTTTTTTTTTTTTTTTTTTTTTTACCAAACCTTGGTGAGGCCCATATATCTACAAAGGTTCAAGTCAAGTCAAAATTATTTTATTAATAATAATTGAAAATAAAATATCAAAATTCATAACTCTAAATAGAGAACCAAAAAATAGTTTAAAATAGGGTAATTAGTATAAAATGGTAATTATTTTTATCACGAGTGAGATAGAGATAATTTTCTTAACCAATTTTAAGTCTTAACTATGGGATGATCAATTAACCTTTTGAGGGTATGTTCTCCACTTCTCTTCACTGATTGGATTTAAATCTAAAAAATTAACTTTGATACCAACATATTAAATGGTCTTCTAAGTTATTAAAAGGTATTATGATATCATTCATATCATATCCTCCATCTCTTTTAAATAGCGTCATTTAATTTTAAAAAAATTTCAAATCTTAAATTAAATGGTGTTATTCTAAAGAGACGAATGTATTCTATATTTACGAAATTTGTATGTATGAATTCTAAAACATACTCTATATGATTAGTCGTTGGGGAAAATGCACCCCAAGAGGCGATCGAGAAAATATAACTCAACAAAAATTCTAGTATATCAAATGTAAATAAAACAAAATTATAAATTTTGTATCATATTAGACCATTTTCTTAATTTTATAAATATCACTAAGGATAGTTTGTGTTAAAGGGTTCAATATTATTTATATTGAAGAAAGTAAATAGCATATGCCACTTTATAAACTTGAGGAATAACTCTTACTAATACAAATTGGTTCTAGTAGTGAGACACCTTTGGTTTTGTACGTGCATTACTTCTTTTCTTCCTTTATTTAGGTTGTCTATACCTATTTTCTAAATTCTAACATAATATCAGAACATGATTTGCTGTTAGTCTTTATGACTAGGCATTTAATCTTACCACTGGTTAGATATGCTACTTTTTAAACTTCAGGAGTAACTTTTACAACTATCAATTAATTTTAAGAGGGTATTTTCTTTTGGATTTGTACGTGGGTTATCACTCTTGATTCTTATTTGAATTGTTCAGAATCGTTCTCTAAATTGTATGATTTAGTTTTCGTTAAGCTGCGTAACTCCTCTCTACTTTTCCTATAATCACCACTCACTTCTAACTATCTTAATCAAAAAGTACATTTCATATAGTTGTAGAGTCATGAAGGCGTTTTAATGTTTTGGAATTCTACCTTTTGAGAAAAAATTATTAACAATTAACTCTAAAATTTCCCATCACAATTAATTTGGTTGCTCTATGATTAGTATACACTCAAACAAATAAAATGTCCCATCACAATCACATTTGATTTTTAAATGATTTGAATTCATCAAAACCTGTAATGCATGTTTTAAGGTAAATATTCCCCTATTTTGTTTTTAATTACTATAATAACGGAATGTTAAAAAAAAAAAGATAGCATAGGAGTTTAACTGAAAAACACAAGCTTAAAAACAAGAAAGGTTGTGGAAGAAATTGTTAACCAAAAAAACACTATTCTCATCTCTAATGGTATTGGTTCTTTTAGTTATTAATATTAAATTGTGAGAAGAACAACTAAAATATAATGTAATTTACAAAGATAATTTAATGACAAGGTTCGTAAATTTAATTCCACAAAATTCATTACCCTCTATTTAGGTTTGTTCCTGAGCATAGGCAAAGTAAGCTTAGGGCCCAAAGTTAGAAAAAATCCTAAAATTAGAAAATGCTAGTTAATGGAAATAGATACTTAAAAATTTGCAATTTATGAGTAGTTATTTTATCATTTAAGTATTATATGACACATTTACATTTTTAATGCTAATTATAATATATAAGGTCCGTCTTTGTTAGTTTGCCAAAAACCCGTTTAGTTCATAATCGTTCCTGCATAGGGAGAGCCCATTTTATTCAGTTTGCCTAGGACCCATAAAATGTCAGGAACGACATTGCGGCTCTATTACCACCTAAGAAGGTGGAAATAATTTGTAATAGAAAATTATGAAGCAAAAAAACATATTTGAAGATGAAAGTTCTATTGATAGTTTTCACCAAAATTAACGATAAATCTCCTTTTCATTCAATAGCGGAGCTATTAGTGGGCGAAGATTAGCCATTATCCATCCTTAAAAATCACTAAAAATTAATATTAAATAAGAAGTACTCGACCTATAACTTTTTTTATTCTTCTTTCAAGTCACAATATTGCCTTGTGTCAATATAACAAAACTGCAGAAATACTTTATACTTATTGTCATTTTAAACCCCCAACCTAAAAAACTTTTTGTAATGTTAGAATGAAAATTTTTGGCTTCTCCGTGAATGTTTTCATTATCAACATTGAATACCATTCCGTTAATTAAAATAACCTAAGAAAAGAATGGAATAGTATATAACTGAACAACCCTATTTTATCTTTTTTATTTTGCTACTATTTTTTTATGAGTATATTCTTTTTTTTTTCTATTCTTATTTACGCATTCATCTATATAATTTAAATAATTTCACTATTTCTTAATCGTTGTAAAACATATAAGAATCAACAAGTATCAATATAACAACTAAATTCATAATACATGAACCATGCCATTAGCAATGGTAAAAAAGAGCACCAAAAAAAAAGACCCAAACTAAAGTGGCCCCATAGATGGATTTTAAAATTAACTCTTGTAGATGTAAGGTCACTTTCGGTAACACAAATAGTGAAAAGAAAGAGACATTAAACTTTGAGAAAAGGGCACCGATTTGTGGGTCATTTTTAATCTTATCATTATAATCAAATTGTCTATGTGAAGTTAGACAATAATTTAGGGTTAAGATTAAAATAATATGCTTTGTTCAAGGTAATGTGTGATTACTAAGAAACAATGGGTTTTGTCCTTTAGGTTAAACCAACAGTGTACCAAAAGAAATATGGGACCCTCTTAGTACTAATATCTAGCTGTTGTATTTATTACTTTGATTTTGATTAGTAAATGGTTTAAACATACAACAGTTTTAGTGTCAGAAATTGTCATCAATAAGTAATAACATTTCTCAACATTGATTAATATATGGTTAATTGTTTTTGTTATGTGGTCCTTGATTTGATTTCGTTGCCTTAATGTGATTAGATGTACTTCTTAACATACTTCTATGAGCTATATCTTATATGAGCCAAAGTTTCATAAGTTTTTAACGAGTTTTTGTTTTATTCTAATTGAAAGTTAAAAAAATCAATAATGCGGTCTCATTGTTAGTCACATTATGATTTAAATTGTACCTCAAATATAATTTTAAAATATGAACTCTTTGTTTTGAGTCTGTCTTATTGGCAAATGGTCTCTCACAAAAGTAGCGTAAACGAAAACTGATGTTGTTAGTACAAAGGGTGTTGTATATAAGTTAAAAAAATTAATTATATTGATTTATGTGTAATGCAACGACAACAATACAAAATCTTAATCATAAAAGATTAATTGGTACCGTCCACATATATTCTTCTTCTCCATTTAATTGGAAATTCCATCATACATGAATCAATCAATTGATTTCTATGATCGCCCACCTTAATTCTTCTTCTATATTCATTTTGAGCTATAAGTCTAAATTTTTATATTTTTTCCTACAGATGTCCTTCTGGTAATTTTTTTGTCTTACTCATCCTTTTTATGTCCCACGAGTTTCAGATTTCTATCTTTCTTACAAGTGCACTCTTTGCGCATACACAAACCATTCAAAACGATTATCTTTAATCTTCTCGTTATTTTTTGCGCTCCTAGTCAAACCAAAGCAATCCAATTCAAACACAACACAAACCAAAAACACAAATTCTTGTGAAATACGATCATCTTTAATAGTTTGGGATTGAAATATGTCTTTTAAAGAGACAGTCTCTCAAGAGACTAGCTGAACCAAAAATAGTTCAAATTAACCGTTAAGCCAAGTCTGCTCACCACTACCATGAGATAGTACGGCGGGTCATGTAAGTAGACAGAAATTTTTTAAGGGTTAGGCTCAGAGGGGCCCGATTAAGGTCCTCACTTTTCAGGGTAAAGTTCTATCACAAATAAAGATGGGTCTACCAACCTGGCATGGGCGCATGGCTCACTCTGCAGATGGGCCATGGTCGAAGCATATTTTCCAGCCCAACATGGGTTCTCTAGCCTGATAAGGATGGCCAGCAGAGGCACGCAGCCCACAGGGCATGGGCCGATCATGCTCAGCTCTACCGGAAGGCAGACACTTTCATGTCTCATGATGGTTTTTTACACTAATGTCGCCCTAAATCAACAGTCAGTTATTCTTGTAAGAAATCATTTTTCAATGAGACAACTTTAAAACAAAAAATTTATATGTTCATAATACGTATCAAATGGACTATTTAATCCATATGTAAAGTGTATCTCTAGATGAGACCAACGCATACAACAATTTGTGGTGGGACAAAATTCAAAGGTCCACTATGCAATGGGTATATTAAGGGCCCATTAAATCATTCAACATCTACATTAATTCAAAACATTATCAACATGGCATATACAAGATAAGCTGAATTCTAAAAGATGAACAAATAGGTAATATCACACCTCACAATAACATACCACAACAAAAGTGAATTCAGAACACTAGTATAATATTTTCTGAACACTCAGCTTCGTACGTGCATTAAACTGACTTCGTTGTCATTTTTCGGTGCAATGTGTTATACAGTTCAATATTAATACAGAACTTTCAATCATATAAACTGGGTCATGACCTAAGCAAGGCCCAAGCCTAAATTCTCCCTGAAAGACAGCTTGAGCAAGTTCCAGTATTATGGCCATTGCTTTTAGCTTGTTTGATACAATCGTAGCAATATCTTCTCGTCGTTTCCCAGTTTATCGGCCCCATATTTCTTCAAAACACGAAGCTTTAGTCCCTTCTTTCCTTCCTCCACAGCTCGTTTCCTGGTAGCTGATAGTAAAACCTCATCAGACTTTTCAGACCCAGAATCAACAATCATACTGTCATTTTTCTCGCGAGAACATGAAAAACCCTCATCCGCTTGTTCCTTGGAAGTGTTTTGAACTTCAGGACTGGTATTCAAATCATCATTTGAAACTTCATCAACACCAATGAAGCTACTTTCCCACCATCTGTAAGTGCACTCCGATAAACCACTTGATGGGAATCCATATTTGAATTCATCCGAGAAGGGGTTGGTTTTTGATACCAAACCTGTAGCCACGACTGGATGATCCCCAGAAGTCGACTTCAAACTGTTTTCCTTCGTTCGTGAGCCAGAAGTTAAGGTAGCTACATTACTCCTTGATGGTGAGGTTCCTCCCAATGCTTTAGTTTTTGCTATAGCGGCTTCCTTTTTTATTTCGTCGATGGTCTTTCCAGCAAGGAATTTGCGGTGTGGCCACCGTTCAAGACCATTCTCGTTACATAATTTCTTTAGAGCACTAGTAGAGACACCGAGAATCCCAGCTGCCTCAGAGAGTGGTAAAGAAAATAACTTAGAGACATCTTCAAACGAAAGGGAATGATCGATAATTGATTTTTGGTTCTGAACACAATTCATACTTGCTTCTCCTCAAATCAAAGTATGCAGTGCAGTTAGATTTACGAAAGTAGACAGCAGGCAGCAAAAATTGGTCTACACTTGATTTCTAAAGAAAGGGCAGTATAGGCTGTTGTATTCTAAATCTTTACACAAAAATCAGCTGTGAATCATTCAAAAATTACCAGTGATCAGTTCAATGTTCTTACAGCGTACAAAAGAAAACAGGCAATTTGAATATACAGAAAATGGGAACAATTGAAGAAGTACTAGAATCTAAGAAACCAATAATAAGCCATACAATGTAGCTTACACAATGAGTTATGAAATGAAAGATAATTTCAGCCTTTCTTCTTTAACAATGATACAACATTATGCTAATGATGCACCCAGAACTTTGCCGAATCTTTGATCCTACAGTATACCATAAGAAGAATGATATATATGTTGGACATTTAGAGTATAATAAGTATAATAAGCATAAAAGGTTATAAACCCATGGAAAATTACTACAAAAATAGTGGGGATAAAAGGGTAAAAACCTATGTCCAAAAGAAAGAAATCGAAACAAAGGTGTCTACACGGTCAGAACCTCGCGACGAGTCGTCGCTAGTTCTCTGGAATGTGAGTTTTCGCAGAAACTTTCCACGACTCGCCATTTTGGAAAACCCAACTCATCGTTACTTCTAAAAACGACGATTCGTCGCTTTCTTTTTTGGAAGTGCGGTATTGCTGACTTCCTTTCTTTAATTGGCGGCTAGAGTTTTAACCCTAATTTTCCTACTAACGTGTAGTCATATGGGATCAAGGGAATTGTGCTCTAACTCCTATATAAAGAGTTCAAGGGATTAGGGTTTTACACACCATTCCATTCACTCTTAGTGGAATTTCTAATCTTGTTGCTCCCCATATTTTCTCTACAAGTTTTTAGAAGTAAAAGAACTTAGCTTCTTCTCATTTCATTTCCAAGTTTTCCCTTGTTCCTCACACTATCTAAATATATAGTGCTTATATTGGATGCAAATCGTTGTATTTCAAAAGTATATTCCAAGTCTAAGCCTAAGCAGATAGTAGCCAGAATAACACTTTTAGGAAAACTAGATAGTGATTGTTTGGTATCAAGATTCCGAAGACAGTATTGTCTAAAAGATCTTCATTTTAGAGTTATTTATTTCATTTCATTCCTTAGTTTATTTTACAAGTATTTTGTAGGAGGTTGTCAAGACTTGTAATCTTTGATTCCGTACTTGTAATCTTTGATTCCGTACTTGTAATCTCTTCAATCTATTCAAGTTTTCCTATCAATACAAAACTTATAACGATCTAATTAACACTATTCAGACAAAGTAGCTCAAAACTGAGTTTCACATATGTGTGAGAAGTATTGTGGATGAGATGGGTTATTAGGAATCATATGCAACAGATGAGAGAAAAAGGAATACAAAACACAAGAAGTTTCCTTCAACATAGACCAGACTATAAAACAACAGATCCAACAAATGTGAAGCATCAACTCGCAATAGTTTAACATCCTAAAGCAACACACACAATGAATTACATTCCATATCCTCAGTATAGTATACGATTTCTCACATGGAAGCTTAAGGAAGATCATGATTTTAAATTTCTTACTTTGAAAAATTTCTTTACTTTGCAAAATCATCCAATATTATAATAACCCATCAAATTACATACATTAAATTTTTAATTTCTTAAAACCGTTAATGCAAGTTTTTGAGGGAAGTTAAACCCTTCAACCCTAAATGAAAATTACCTGAATACATTCAGCAATCTCAATCAATGTAGCATTACAGTGAAAACCCTAGTTTTCAAAATGAGAAAAATTGGTAATTGGCAACAGAAATCAATATCTAATTGCACATTCCACTCAAGTGTCTGGGAAACAAGATCTTTATAATCAAGCGGATATATCGACAATTTGATAGCGGAATCAAAAATTTTGTAATTACCTGTAATAGTTTGCTGAAGAGTGAAGACTGAATAACATGATTTTGTTTGTTCAACTCGTAAATTTCGCCGGTTCTTTCATGTTTTCTTGGATATATGGATATGGAAAATAATAGTAGTATATTTATACCAAATTTTATTTGGCCTGACATATGACCTACTATAGACATTTGTACAAAATAATGTTTTTTTAAGAAAAAAAATTTTTCAAACTAAACCCCGATAAAAATAATTTCCAAACTAAGTGTCTAAGAACGATGTTTGTGACTGCGATTTTAGATATAAATGAGTTATATAGTGTTCGGGCTTTAAAGGAAAATGCTATCTAAGACAGCGTTATTCATTCAAGTGAAAATGCTATCTTAGACGACGTTTTTCAATTTGTTAAATTGTGTCAAGTCTTGACTTGAAATTTTGATAAGGAAAACGTTGTCTGAGGTAGCGTTTTTCATGGTTTTTTTCTCTACAACGTCTTATAAATACATATCTGCGAACAAAAATCAAATCTATATTCAATATACAAATTTTCATCAAAATTCTCATTCAAACACCTAACATATAACAATATACATAACATTACATATACAGATATACTTTTACCGAACACACATTCTATCACAAAATTATATGACAAATATGCCTGATCTACCAAGTTGAGTAACATAACTCGACAGAGCCCATAATAGCCACAAACTTTAGAAAATCCGTGGAATAAAAATCTAGAAGCAACTCAATCATGTGCTTGAGTTGGTTAATTATTAGTGTTGGTGCATGACTTATGTAGCCAATCCCATATATTAGATTAAAATTTTTGATATTATCGTGATTGTAACATGTTTTTCTAACCAATTGAACAAACAGAACTATCTAAGCATATTTAAATTGTTCATCGACAAAATTACACAAAACAATTATAATTGAAAATGTAACAAATCATTATTTGCAGAAGTGAAATTTGCAAATTTATTAAGAATTTAAGATGTAACAGACTCGACAATCCGATATTGATCCGATCTTGTACTCGAACCCGATTATACCCGACTTCAAAATAAATTTAAAATTATGTAAAAATCAAACAAAAAATACGATTTGAACCGACCCAAAACACATGATCCAAAATCAATCCGATAACGTGAATGAATATCTCTGCACTCTACAAAGCAAGTGCTCATCATAATAATAATATACAATCAAGGTAAAGATTATTTATAAATTTTCTCTTAGAGTTTCAGAAATCCCTTAAAAATTACAACAAAAAAAAGCTCAATAATGAGCATATTTCTGATTTCATACATAAAAAAATATATAAAAAAAACCTTCAATTACTCAAGTTGGGCATACCAGACTCCTTCAATCTTAACATCTTTAGGAGCTTTAGCACCCAAATCAGTATCAGATGGCTGCAAACTCTGAAAAACACCAATAACTTCACCAGTTTCAGGCTTACTTTTAGTAACACTTAAAGTAATAGTACCCTTTGAAGATGCTGCATTCTTTATATTTTCCTTCTGAAGTTCTTCTTCATCCCCTCTTCCTCCTGCTGGTAATGCCACAGCATTATCATACCCAGTGGATCCTCCTCTTCCTTTCGGGTCTAAGAAGGAGGATCCGCGGTAAGAGGGTACCAAAAACTCGCCAGTAAACCCATCGGGTTTACCTGATGCTACGAGTTGTTTAATCGTAAATAGGAAAGGCACACGTTCACCACCCGGGAGTTGGACAGTAACAGCTGCATAATCAATCCCATCTTTCTCTTCGAATTTGACTGTGCCATCGGAGGATACCTCGAATGGGCCTTCGATTTCGTCGAGTGTGTAGGTTAAACGGGTCATTAGCTTGGTGTCTTGGAATTCTGGTGGGGCGTTTTTGCTGATACTTTCAGCTTTAACTGTGAATTTTGTTGGTTCAAGGCAGAATTTCTTGGCGTTGTATTTGCCTTCCTTGAAACCAAATGAATCTAATCCTCCGTCAATGGTTGGACATTGGTTAGCTGTTCCTGTTCCTTTGACTTCCATGTATGTCTTGCTTTGGATTTCGTCGAAAGTTAGTCTCTTTGGCACTCCCTCTGCATTAGCCCCCTGTATCATCAACCAACACAAGAGTGATCAACCAATTTGAATCGACGATTATGTTTATCGTCATTTTTCAAGACTAGTCTTTTACACTTTCTTAATGGTTAATCGAAAATAACCTTTGTTATTATGTAATAACGCTGCATATATCCAACACTGAATGCCATTTAGACGGGAATGACTAGTGGCATTAGCCATTAGGGTAATGAAATAATATTGATTTTATATATGGCCCAAACAAGATCAAGAATAATGATCAAATAAGCTATATAGATCCTTCCCTAAAACTTTTCTGACAAACTATTGAGTTAGAACTAGTAATGTGAGAACAACTACGACATTCTATTATCCCAATGTCAAAAACAGGCCACTACTTAGACGAATTTTGGAGGGCACATGTACATAAAGCCAAAACATAATGTGAACTAGTTATACCTCAGCAAAGCTTGAAACAGGACACAAAGTAAAAAGCATTTCATCATTAGACAAGTATGAGAGCCTTGTGACTAAGTTCGATTCTCAACTATTTTTTAATCACAAGGAAGGCTTAGTGAAGGGGAAGTCTGGTGTGAATCGAATCCAAGACTAACTTTATCCGGTGAAAATGGTACTTGCTCCAACAAAGGATTCTCAATTTAGCTCAACTTAAACACAACTAACTAACTAAATCTAATAAAACTTGATACATCCTAAGTAAACATTATATGTCGGATGATTATTGAAACTGATTTCCTTATTTGTAAGTATTAATTAAAACCGAATAAAGCATAATCTTTGTTACCGAACAAGATAAGGAGACATACAGAAGTGATGAGGGCGGAGGTAGCGAGAACGAGACCGGCAATTTTAGTGGCATCAACACACTTATTAGCCAAGTCCTTAAGATCAGACTGCAGAGAAAGAGAGAGTCTACCAGCAGCTGGTTCAACCCCAAAAGCCTTACATACATTTGGGTTTGACCTTAGTGTAAGCCCATTTCTTATTCCTACTTTTGTGGGTTGTAAGAAGGTTGTTGAAGCTTGTAATGAAGCTGCCATATTGGTTTGTCTCTCTGTTTCTCTTACCCTTCTGTATGTTGTACAACAAAGTGTTACATAAGGGAGAGAAATATGACAGTTAATTTGGTGGCTTGGCTTTCATTTGGGGTGTTTGTGTAGGATAAAGAGATAGGGTATACAAGATAAGAGATCTTATTTAATTGGTTAGTTTTGGCTTACTTGTTCTTGCTTTGTTGGAGTCCAAGTGTCATGTTTTTGTTTGTGATAAAGATATTGTATCAATCATGGAGTGTGTGCCACACTTTTAATTTGATGTTGTTACTTGTATGAAATATGAATATATGTGAGATTTTTGGGGTTCATTAGTTTTATTACACTATCAAAATTTAACCCCTAGAATAAGTTTGGAATTGTATAGGACATATGAGATTTTCAAGTTTGGATTTTGACAGTTGGATGATAAAGTCAAATTTTTAATTCTAAAAGATTAAGGTCAGCTATATAAATGCATACATTAGTTTTAATGGTTGTCTACATTGATAAATTTTGATAGGTTTTACAATAATACTTATATGGACCAACCCACACAACAAATAAGTTGGGCCACCCTTTCTCATATCCAAATCCTGGCCCAACATTTATGGGGTTACTAAAGTGTGGTCCAAATTCATACTACGTAGAAGTGTAGCTTACTTGATTCACTTTATTGATCCTTTCACTTGTTTCCGCACCTTAAATTAGATAGAGGTAATGATTTTGAATTTCAACTTAAATTATCTAAATGGATTAGGTTAAACCGTTCAATCAAGAAATCTCTAACACATTTATTTATCTTTCGGATGTAATTTTAATCTTGATCATTTATCAAGCCTAGTTGGCCTCTAAGCCTAAATACCTTATTGACACATGATACCATCTTCATGGATATAGATTTAGCAATGTAGGTCCAACATCATGTACAACTTCTATAACCAAAAAAACACATTAGATGTAGTTTTCTAATTAAAGTAAAAGAGGGCCTCTAATAAAGACATTTCCATGTGCATGAACTTAATTAGGTTGAAGATGATACATTGGTTCTGTGGTAGCGTGGTGTCCTTTCATTTTCAATAAATTATTTATGAAGTTGTGGTCTACACTAAATGAATTAGGATTTAGGCCTAAGCCCGTTTACGATGAATCAAAAACATTTTATGTCTTAATGTCATTAAGTAATTTTTATCTGAAATGGGGTCTATGCCTTTATGATTAATTCAATAAATTGAACTATATTGAAGTCTTAAGAACATTAACCTTAAGAAAAATTAAACTTACAAATATATCCTTTATCAAATGCTTAGATTTCACTTCATAGAAGTGCTAGATTGATTTTCATGCCAAACACATTTTTTGAATATTTTTAAAAGTAACTTATTAATCATGTATATAACTAAATTATTATGTAATTTTTAAATCAAAATAAATAAATAATTAATTAAATTTGAAATTAACCAGTTAAGATATATGATTAAGATTCATATTATTGTTAAATTATATAAAATGTATTACTAAGCCATGGACATTTTAACTGTATGTAGGTAAAAAAAATAAAGCTAAGTATTTGGAGAAGTAAGATTAATGGTTGAAATTTACATTTTAAGTCTTGTGTGCTTTAAGGGTTAGAGTAGGTGATTAGAAAAATAAATTAAGCTTTTGGAGAAGGAAGAATAAAATTACGAGTTTGGATTTTAAGTGTTGGAATTGTCATTTAAGTCTTAAAATAGGTGTTTTAAACCTTAGAGTTGGCGAATTAAAAAAAATATATTTCTATTAAACTATCCGTACAATCACACGGATGCGGCCACCGCATATAAGATTTCATGTTAATAATATTTCCTTCGTTTTAAAATGCTTGCTACATTACGATTATTAACAGTATTTATCGTTCAAGTTTATTTTATATGTTGCAGTTTATATACAAGGAATATTATAGCCAAGTGAAAACTTATTTAAATTATTTATCACATACTTTTATAATATTATCATTTTATTCTTTTTAATGAACATAATTCTATATATATAATCAAAATATATATTAAATTGCGTAACGAAAATATATCTTTAGATTTAGTAGGCCAAAGATTTGTTCATAGATAGTCGGTACACATTTTTCTACTGTATTAGTAGACCAAAGTCTCACTATTCTAGGAAAATGTGTATACTATACATTTCATGTGCAAATCTTGATGAGTTTGGCATCAACATCATGGTGCAATAATACATCAATTAATAGTCTGTCCTCTCTCTATACACACCCTTATATATACTCTCAATAAACACCACTTGATTAATAAAAATTCAAAATATCTCAAAAAAAACCAAAATCAACCTAATAACTTTCTTCGCATCAACAAATATAATACTATGAGACTATTTTTTTAAGTTCTATTGAAATTTAGACATATAAGTAAATAGTACTATAATAATGTGAAAAGAATTACATGTAAAAAAATTTACATAACACACAACAATGAGTATTGAAATTTCGCACTTATTTTGAAATTTAAAGGTTAATTTATGCATGTGCAGTCAAGTGGTATGCTTAATATCAATTGAACAATGTATTAAAGTATAGCTACAAGATCACGTGCAATTTCTAACATTATCATTTTCATTTAATTGTCATTCTTAAGACACATTTGTATACAAAGATTTCATATTTAATATGTATCAAATCTACAAATTCGAATTGAATATGGTTTAGATTTAAAGTTTACAACACTTTTAAATTATTTAATACAATAAAACTTTTTTGTGCAAATTGAACACTTTGTCGAATTGGGTTAACAATTAACATAATAATATTGTTATTGTAAGGCAGTTTGAATAATATAAGGACATATATTTGCAAGGATGTATAAACCAAGATACATAATAATTAATTAATTAATTACTAATGTGACTCATAATTTTTTTAACTCTTCAACATTTTTTACTAAGCGGTTTGCCACAAAGACAAGAATTATAAGCAAAGGATGACTCTTCCAAGTGATCATAAGGAGAACCGGCGGGTATCGGCCCGCAAAGTTGGTTATGACTCACGTCCAAATGCCCAATGTAAGAAGCTGTGGATATGGACTTGGGTATCTGCCCACTGAGCCGATTACGAGACAAATCCAACACCATAAAATACGACCTTGGCCCAAAAGAATCGGGTATCCGACCCTCCAAAGCATTCCGACTTAAATTCAGTATACTAACACCCGAATTTAACAAACTCCCTGGTATTTGACCCGATATCATGTTACCGTCGAGATTCAAGGTTGCTAAAACCGGCATCTTATCAAACATATCGGGTATTTCACCCGATAACTTGTTTAGAGAAAGATCCAAATCCGAAAGACGGTAGATGTTGGATAATGAAACGGGTAACGGGCCACCAATTTGGTTACCACTTAACAAAGCCCGACTCATCATTTTAAGTTGGCCCATGTTACTTGGTAATTCACCCGATAACTTGTTATTCCTCAGATCCAAGTGCATCAACCGACCCAAGTTGACAATAGACCGAGGAATTGGACCGGTAAGACTATTATCAGCTAAATTAAGAACCGTAAGTTCCTTCAAACGGCCAATATCACCCGGGATCCGACCCGTAAACTTGTTTCCAATCAAGTCAAGGGTCCGGAGAAAAGGCAGCGAGGTAATACAAGCGGGTATCTCACCCGATATCCCTTTCCAGTCGGCTATAGTGAGACTACTTAAACGGTCAAGCTTACAAATAGCCGGGGAGATCGAACCGGTCATGAACCCGGTTCGGTGAGCCCGTTCAAAAATCGGGTCTTCAGACTCACCCCTCAAATTAATGTCGGCAACCCGGTGAATATACGGGTCGCAACTTACACCATACCAACCTCTACAGCAATCCGAACCGGTCCAAGAATTGAAAATACCCAAATATGGTTCATGAAGGGCAGCCTTAATAGACATTAGTGCTGCCCTGTCTGATGGCGGACAAGCAGTAACTACCGTGATAACGGTCATTGCAAATAACCAAAAATAAAACCATTTTTCCATTTTTTTTCCCTCTATTTCTTTTGCTTACTACAAAGAAAAATGGTCATAAATGGCGGAAATTAAAGATTTTTATATAAATGACTATGATTATAATAGAGAAATTTTAACAAAATGTGAAGTGAGCTATGAACGATGTCAATGGCTAGCAAATAAAAGATCAGAAGGTATGCATATAAATACAAAAGAAAAGATGAATATAGAAGTGATGTTGTTAATGACTGTTTTGCCCTTGAATGTAGAGTAAAACTGATGAGAGAAATTATGGAGCTTTTAAGAAATTGGTATTAAACGGAAAAGTGAGAATGAATTATGTGGATGAAATTAAAAAAAATTAAAATATATAGATAAAATTTAAAGAAAATAATGTTACATTATTTTAAAAAACTATGATATAAAACAAAAAAATAGACCAAAACGATAATTTAAAATAAATGGGACAGAGGAAAATAAATATTTAGGCTCTGGGCTTGTGTTAATGTCTAGGCTAGGATTCCAGTGATTTAATAAAAATTTTATTATGTTAAATTGCGTACTTGAATTAGTTGTATAATAAAAATGTTATTAAAAACTAATCATAAATTAAGAGTGATGAATAAATATTGTCATTTTTTAAATGTTGCAACTAATTTAAAATGGAGAAAGTACTTCTATTATGTGGAGATGATTGTTCAATCTCTCTTGTACTAGTATTTTGTAGAGTTGTTTATATTTAACTTAATTGTTTAACTGAAATTGAATAAATTAACTTGACCAAAAAATATACGAGTATTATATTATTTAAAATCATATAATCAAAATATTTACATATACTTAATAGTCAAATTTAGTCTGATAGGATATATTATACTTCCTCTGGATTTATTAGTTGCTACAGATAGTGATATTTTTCCTTATAAGTTAGCAACTAATAAAATCGGACAAAGTATATGTAATTTGGCCAAAGATCCGAGTTGACGTCTCTAGTATATTGCATTAGACTCATGAGGATAAGGATAAAAAAGAAAAAAGATAAGAGGATTCAATCAAAGAGGGAAATTATTGATGTATAAATTGAAAGAAGAAGAAATGAAGAAGAAAGTGGAATGGTATGGGCAATGCCCATGTGAATGGTGAAGAAGTGTTAAATGTTAGGTCCAGAGTTTCAGTATTTGGGTCCTCTTATGTTTGCAGAGTGTTAAAGGTCTGCATATTTTATTATTAATATTGTGGGTCTTTTATGGACATGGTAGAGTTTATTACCACCTCATATTCTAACAATATATCCTAATAAACTAATTCAATTTTAGATATTTCAAATTATGTATAATTTAAATTATAAAAAGTTACTTTAAAATATTTACATTGAAACGAATTAAGGTAGTTCATATTTAAATGTGTTTTAACTTATAAATTATAAATTAAATAAAAATTAAGATTGATTGATTAATAATTTTTAAAAAAAATTATTAGAATATGAGAGAGTAGTTACATTAATATTACTGCCCTATTTACTGATCTCATGGTCTTTAAGTCTAGTAAAAATAGGAGATGGAATTTTGTTGTTTATGTTAAAGATTTAATCAAAAAAATCTAATAAAAGAGAGAAAAATCTAGAAATATATGAAAAGTGTAGAAACACTTGGATTATGTAAAAAAATTTAGATTAGTAGTCATCCAAGTCATGTAAGACTATAAATAGATAGCCAATTAAAGTAAAGGGGTGGTGAAAAAAAGCCAAAATCAAATAGAAAAAGCATGCTCACAAAAGTGAGGATGTGAGTGTACACTAAAATATGAGAAATTGGTGAGACATGAGCTCATATAAAAAACTATTTTTATTTAGTCAACTGCTATGTAAATTCAACTTTGTGCTGCTTGTATGGGCCCGTCTCACTATGAGACGGTCTCATACAAGACTTGCTGTTAATTATATTAAGTAGGCATTAGAATATGGTAAGTAGGCTAGTAGGCTAAGTTTCTCGGTACGCATTAAGAATATTGTAAGTAGACATTTTAAGTACTTTTACGGTGAGCATTAAGTATATTGTAAGTAGACATTAAGGATAATGTAAGTAGACATTAAGGATAATGTAAGTAGACATTAAGAAAACAGTAAGTGGACACTAAGGTTTAATTGTCTGTGCCTAAGAGACGTCTCTCAAAAGACCGTCAGATTCTCAAATAAGACGGTCTCATGATGAGATCATTTTAATTGGGCATGCCTAATTTACACTTAAAGTATCAAAGTGATCACTTAAAATCTTAAAATGATAAATTGATCACTTACCATTTGAAAATGATCACATTTTATAGTCTAAAATGAACTTATACACAACCTTAAAGTGATTACTTACAATATTAAAGTGATTAAATAATAAATATAATCTTAAAGTAATTGCTTAAAGTTTAAAAATGATCATTTTATAATCGTAAAATGATTAATTATAATCTTAAAGTAATCGCTTGTAATTTTAAAGTGATTAATTAGAGAGTTGGACAGATTATATAGGTTGCCTTATAATAAAACGGTTTCGTTGAGACTTAGCGGATAATTAATTACTAATCAAGCCCAAATAAAAGAACTCAATGCCGCAACCAGAAGAAGTAGAAAAAAGACAACAGGCCATATGGCATTATGGCCCATAGGTGGGCTTGACATGACTACTAGATCCAACTACCCAAAAAGGCGGGGACGCTAGTTGTCGGTGCGGACTTATTATCCACACACCGATCCAAGCTAACCATAGTAGGGTTATTTTTTAAAAAAATTTCTTATCTTTTACGTGTACCTATATTTATAAGAAAAATAATAGGTATATATTATCACAAATTTTTATATGAGACGGTCTCATAATGAAATATATATCATATTTGGGTTAAATAGTCTAATAAAAAATAAAAAAAATATTTCATTATGAAAATTGAAATGCATTATGACATATTTTCAAGTGGTTGACAAAAGAAATTTTGAATTTCCGATTCAATTAACCGAATACCTAACCTGTATTATTATTGAGAATCAAGTCCTATCTTATTGAAAGAGTACGTATTACTTTGTAAAAAAAGGTTCTAAGTTCGATCCTCAACTAGCCTTTCTATTCCTTTGGCTACCCTATGATAAAAAGAACTTATTTATTACCACTAGTCGAGGATTAGATAAATGAAAATATCCAACTCGATCATTTTTACTAACTAAAATAAACTCCTATAGTCCTATCAATATCAAATCTTTTACTTGTAAATTCTCAATTCAATTATGATTGTTATCGATTTTTATTGAATTAAACTTATTTAAATATATATATATATATATATATATATATATATATATATATATATATATATATATATATATATATATTTTATAATCACTAACGAATTATAAGTCAATTTTAAAACCTGACACTTTTTGTTATTACAAGGAAAGCATTGCCTCAATTAAACCTATACAATTCATCATCATCATCATATTCAATATCTCATTCAAAAGTATGATCTAAATGAGAAAAAGTGACGGACAATTCATACACGTATTTCCTTGAAAGCATATACAATTGACCGCATTTTAACATGTCTCTCTCGAGAAGCAAGTTGTATGCTCCAAGAGCATCATGTCCTCAAAACAAATGATTTATCCTCTTAGACACGACATAATATATGCGTATTTCTTTGGTAGCCAGTTTATGTGTTACTTACCCAAAACAGGCCCTTGGTGGCTGAACATCCTAAACATCATGGGGTGGTCCTCTAAGACAATTAAGGCAAGTATCCCATTTGCTAATTATGGAGATGCATTCCCTTCAATAATAAGAGGCTTCTTAATTTGGACATATACATGAAACTAAAAGTGGGTCACAATTCACATCATCTATTGATAAAACCTTTGATTCTTGCCTTGCGTTATGATAAATCTCATATAGATGTCATTTTATTTCATATATCAAATTGATATGATATTTGTGACAATTTTCTTAGAAAGCTACCACATAGAGAAGAGATATGTACCAATTTGATTAAGATGAATTAATCGGTAAAACTTAAATATCATACATTATTAGATTAATTGGAAATAACTTAAAAAAATGGATCTAAAAGTATTTTTTTTATGTGACTCATATATAATCCAATATCATGGGAGTGATCGATGATGTATTTAAGATTGATGATGGTGTAAAGAAGGTGAACAAATATAGGCATTGTTTGAAGCATCATAAGCAAGTGGCATTATGTGAGTGTTTGAGAACCACAAACAAATAGAGTAGTGAGAGAAATTCCTTTGGAAATCTCGAGTGGGTGCTCTTGTTTAGTGTTGGATTCAATCTTTGTAATAGCAATAAAGAAAAACGTACAATATGGTATTCGATTATTTGGTTCAGTTTTATAGTCAAAGAACACATTATTTCTAAGTAGACCCTGTCAGATTAATTGGTTGAGGCTAATTTTGACCAGATCAAATATAATCTAGCAGCAGGTCATAGAATTTATTGTTTTCTTTTTATTTTGATTTATATAATAGCTAAAACTACAAGCAATTTATTTTTATAAAATTTTGAAAATACTTTTTCTAATTATATTGGGTTAAAAAAACTTTTCAAGTCATATTTGTACAATATTATACTCAAAGTATAAAAATTAATAAAATAATAGTAAAGAAGTATTGATGTAAAACTCCTAATTTCATCAAATTTTAGAAAAACGGGTTAGATCATTCTAGTCTAAGTCAATCGAATTTTATTCGGTCTGATTGATGTTTTCTTAGTGTTCTTGAATAAAAAAATTAAATTCAAAATTTAAATTGGTGTCTCTAATATGAATATAGGTCACATAAGAGTGTAGGATTATGAATAATAATACTTTCTCTATAATTTTGAGTTTGCATTATAAACTTCAATTTTCAAATATATAAGAACTTTTTAAGTCTTATAATGCAAATTCAAACAAAAAAAGTAGTACTCCTTCCGTTTTTTTTTTATCTTTCATTTTGGGTTTTTCACACATATTAAGAAAAATAGAATCTTTGGATTGTAGTGGGTATTATTTTAATTAAATAGTGTTACCTTTACAATTAGAATAATTTATCATCCTAATAACGGCACACAATAGTGTTACCTTAAAAGCCCAAAATTAAGAATCAAGATTCAAGAGAAATCGACATATACCTACCACTCTAAATCTCTAATGGAAAAAGTTGGAAAAGTGGGAAAATATCCACATTTTTCAGACTTAACGACTCTAAATTAAAGAGTTATGTAAACTAAGAAAAGAAATTGGGTTAGGATGAAGTGGAGAAGCTTGGGGATTTATAAACTATTATTATCAATAATAATATGAAAGCTTTAATCTTAAAAAATTAAAGTTAACTATATAAATTAATATATTAATTTTAATAGTCATTCATCTTCTTTATTTATTTTAATTTCAAACCATTTCAATTTATAAACCTATTTTGAATATTAGCTATTTAAGAGGAACAAATTCTATTATGGGGCCCAAAAATCACATAAAGTGATGATTATGGAAATCTAAAACACAGCTAAATAGTTGTATTCCTATCAAATATGCTGATAAGTGATCATTATCCGTCTCAAAAAGACATTTCACTACCACATTTATTAAATGGCTTTCATCTAATAGAGTTTACTAAATTTAAATGAACGCTTGTAATTGTATACTTTGTAACAAAAATAATTTTTTTATCCAAATAAAAAGTATTATCTACAATTTCGAATAGATAAAAAGTATACAAAATTTATATAAATTATTTTACTATTAATTATTATATTATAAAACCAAAACACTGTTAGTATTAACAGGTCCGTTTTTAAATTTTCGGTGGCCTAGGGTGAGATTAAAAATAGGGGCCTTATATAGAAGATTAAAAATAGGGGCTCTTATGTAGGAGATTTAAAAACTCATCATTTGAATAAAAACTTTATGTAGAAGATAATGAGAGAAAAAACTTGATGTTCAAGAATGCTCCAATTCATCCCAATTTTCTAATTAGTTTGAAATATCTTCAAATTCCCTTTTTATCCAAATAAATATGGAAATTTTCCTTTTTTCCTTGAAATTATAAAGAGCAATTTGTACCCTTTTTTTCTTGAAATGACCATAAAAATTAAAAAATGTAAAAATTTCCATTTAGATTTGGAAGAAAAACTGTGTAAAACTTCTGATTGATTGCATTTGTGAGACATTTATAATCTTTGCCATTAATCTCCCATTCCCACTATGGCATTCTCATTTTTTATTTTATTAATTTTTTTAATATTTTAATTTAAAGACTTAAAGCTACATAATTTTTAAAATATGGAACCTTGGGCCTTTTCCCCACCCGCCCTAGGCTAGATACGGGCTTGGGTATTAATTATACCAGAAAAATTAATATTAATAATTCAACTTTTAAATGACCTTTGATTTATTTTTTAATAATTTACTTTTTATCTTTAATTTGTTGTTAGCATATCTTTCTATTTTCTAATATAATCCAACATTTGACCTTATTAATTTGTTGTCAGCATACTCTATTAATAGTTTGTTGACTGCAAATTAAGAGAAAATGTTCCATTATTAAAAGATAATCTAAATATGAGATTATCTACAATGGATAGGTGAAATGTTGGATTATTAATTAACATCAATTTCCTATAATCTGTTAGACGTATTTGGTCAAAGACTTTTTACTTACTTTTTAGTTGAAATATTAGCTTTTGGCTTTTTGGTTGATTTTTACTTATTTATTGGTTAAACAACCGCAAAGAGATTTGATAAATGACTTACGAGTCATTAGTACAGGAGACTATTTTTATGTTTAAGGCCTGATTGGATTGGGAGTATTATAGGAAAAATAGTAACCCAGTAAATAATTAAGGGTATTTAAATAGACTGGATTGAAAGTAATTATTTGAGCCCGTTAAATTTTACCCCAAATATAGGGGTACTTAGTACCTTGCCCTACTCCAGAGTAATTATTCCAACTACTCCTTTATCACGTGCATTCCTCCATCATCTTCTTTATTTCTTTTCATTTCAAATATTCTTTCTCTTATCTCTCTTTTCTCATGTTACTCTCCAATCTACAAAAAAATTATAATTTTAAAAATTTTGTAGATTATATATTTTTCTTAATGTAGATAAAAATCATCAATTTCATTTCATCTTTTTTAGTTTCTCTATTTTTTTTTATTGAATTTTTCTGGGATTTGATATTCGAATTTGAGATATTTTATGTGCATTATAAAGAATTTATATAAAAAAAACTTATTTTTGTACCTAAAAAAAATTATTTTGGATTTTAACGGTATTTATGATTTTTAGGTTAAAATTTTGAGAGCTCATGAGGATTACCTTCAAAATTAATGGAGAGAGAGAGGGAAGAGATAAATACCAATTTAACTTTAAACTTTATTTTTCCAAAAATGAAATTGAAAATGACTCTTTGTGAATATTTCCACTAATTTATTAATTTATATCTAACTGCATATCCAATTACCCCGAAAATATTTTATCTCTCTTATTTTATTTTCTCTATTATTTATGGCATAAAATTTACTATTGAAATGAATCAATTGATTCCAGGCCACCACTTAATATAGTTTTGCTTTCTGTCTCCAAAGTCCATAAAAATTTGTCTGATGATTAGCTTTAACAGTTTGTTTAATAGTGATACTGATTGATTATGATATTTTAAAGCCATACAGTAATATGGAACCCACCAAGATGCATGCGCACCAAATCTTTGAATTGCTAATATACATCTTTACCGTGTTTATTCCTTACTAAACTAATTCATTATCAGATTAAATAGGGTTTAAAATATCTAATTTGAGTCATTTACTTAAATAGTAGTCGGTGTACAAATCCATAAGATGTTGACTTCATTTGTCATTGCGTAAATATTGTTGAATAACAAATTAGAAATTAAACTCTTATTATATAAAATGTCTCGAGTTGAGAGAACTTTATATAAGAATTAAGGAATTTATTTCTAAAAATAGAAAATTTTAAATTTTATAAATGTCAATTTTAGTCAATAAAATAACATATTAAAAATTAAGAAATTTTAAAAAGGTGATAATTAATTTAATTTAAAATTTTCTTACTATAAAATCATATTAGATGAGAAATTATGATAAACGAAGTAAAATTAAAGTTTGTGTTCGACAAGTGTGAATGTAATGCTTAGACTCTACGGTTGCAAAAGAATAATGTAATGAATAGGAATTGATGATTTTGGATTATTACTTTTTAAAGAGTATGTCTCAAATTAAGCATATAATGTGCAAATCCAAATATTAAGTACAAGGTGAGTCGGTTATTTATCTTTATATGTAAATTGAAATAATTCATTGTGTTTTTTGAATTATATATTACTCCGTGTTCGTGCCAATCATTCCAGGGATTACTACATCACCTAACAATGTTTATTTCGTTGGACTGAAAAGAAAAATAATCTTACTAAATTGAAACTGTTTTGTTCTTTGTATATATTTGCTGAAAAAAAATTTTACCAAATAAAATTACTTTGATGAGCAACTTATTTGTTTTATCAAAAGGTATTCTAACGCTCCCAAAATAACACAAAAAGTCCCTTTATACTAAAAAAATACTTAAATATTATCCCTTTAATCTTAAAATAAATTATAAATTTAGTCTAGTCATGGCTAATGTGGAAAAGCCAACAATTACTAAAAATACATATAATATGTGTACGTCCAATAAAAGGAAAATTCTTCCTAAAATCATATGATTGTCCGAGAGTATTCTACAAAATTAATATACTAATCAATATTTTACTAAATTACCGATATGAAATGAATAAATATAATATATTACTCTTGTAAAAAGTATAGTGGGCACATTGTTAAATGACAATGTAAAGAAGCATTAGCCAATAAGTAGGTAACACATGTATGGCAGAAAAACGTCCACTTTTCACAAATTTGTGAACCCAAATTATCAAATTCAAGCTATTAAGAATATATCTTATCTATAATGGATTCCATCATAAGGTATATGAAAGAATTGTACTATAATTCAAGTCTGAAAGGTACTTTCCTAGAGTTCCCACACCCAAATGGAAAAAGCTATATACCCAACTTTTGAACCAAAATAATGCTGGAGTACTTGGTGACGTGAACACATTTTTGAGTGGTGTGTCCACCACGAGAGGGCAACCACCTTGATTACGACTAGGGATGATATGCGGGTAAAATTATGTAGATTTTACATTGTATGATTGTATCTATTTCAGTTGAGATGGATATGAGTATGATTTTGGTGGATAGTGAGTAGGTATGAGTATGAAAAGTCCTACTCATCATGGGTAGTGGGTAGATAGTGAGTATGAGGTCTTATCCGCCCTATACCCATCCGCGCTATCCAATATCCATCCGCCCCCTCCCGCGCCAAAGCTGCCCGTCATATATTTATAATGTATTAATTTATACCAATTTTGTATATTTTTATTGGTCATAGTGGGTGGAGATAAATTTGAATGCATATCCAGGTAGGCAGATGTGGGTATGAAAATTTTACCCATCATGAATGGTGGATAGATTATGGCCATTATGGGTATAAAAGTTTTAGGTGGGTATGGGTATAGAGAGAGCGTACCGCATCATCATCATCCAACCCAGTATATCCCGCTCTTAGAAAGCTAAAGCCAGGGTTTGGGGAGGGAAGGACGGCGGCAACTCATACCCAAAAGATTCTCCCGAATTGAGAAAGATAAAGAGACGTGAAAAACACGAGAAAGACAACTTGAAGGCCTATAGACAAAAGGACCACTACAAAAGAGAACAAAGAACTAAAAAGAAAGGAAACGGTAAGAGGTAAGGGGTTGAGGGCTCTGATACACGGACACGCCATTTGACAGACGTGTCCCGTGTCGGACATGGACACGCGACGGACACGCAAAAATCCGTATCCGACACGCCAAATGAAGTGTCCAATATTTTAATATTTTTCCGGACACGCGGACACGGTTAGGACACGCAAGGGACACGACAAGGGTGAAGGACACGTTTTTAAAAAAAAAAATTAAATTTTAAACAAAAGACACTCACTGTTTTCCTCTCTGTTTCCTCACTCAGTCACTCACTGTTTTCAATTCCTTCTCTTTCACTCACTCTAACCCTAAAAACTCTACTCAACTTTTCCTCCACCTCCACCGTCGCTCCGGCACTCCCACACCACGCCACCGCCGGTTGCTCCTCCATCACAGACGATTACGAACACTCAAACTTGGTGCTGCGTTGCTGCTGGCTGCTGCTGCTCCTAAAATCGAAATTTTTGATTTTGTTTAAGGTATTTTCGCTCTTTATCCTAAATCCTAATTTTAATTTGTTGAAATCTGCTCCTATCGTTTGGTATTTTGTTGCTTATATGTTGAAATGTGTATGGGTTTTACTTTGGGTGTTTGCTTTGCTTTGAAACCTATTTTATAAAATCGAAATCTGGGTTTTGATTTGTTTGCTTTGATCTCTGATAAACACATCTTCTTAATTCAAGATCTAGGTTTTACTTTGGGTTTTTGATTTGATTGAAACTCATTTCTGAAATCAAGAAAACAAAGGAGTTTTGGGTAAGTGGTGTGCCTGTGCCATTGAGTTCAAGAAAAACAAAACAAAGGAAGTATGATTTTGAGCACAGGTTTCACGAAAATCAAGAAAATTGATGGAGTTTTGGGTAAGTGGAGTAGAAAATGAATACGTTGAGAGTAGAGAATGGATGAACTTAAATTTACCTATTTATTTGGTTTTCTTTAATTTGGTTTGTATGACTTATTTTAAATACTCATGTTGTTTATTTCGTACTTATTTGCATTTTATGTGATTTTTATGTTTTTAAAATGTTTATTTACAAATATCAAATGAAAGATTGTAAAATTATCTTTAATTTGATATATTTATTATATTACCATTTTCGTGCCCCCGTGTCCGCCATTTTTAAGTTGGCGTTTTCCCGTACCTGTGTCGTGTCCGTGTCCGTGTCCGTGTCCGTTTTAGTGCAACTTAGGTTGAGGGCACTAAGAGATCAAAGGACGGACATCAGTAGTTTAAGACGTGGATATGACGTCTCCAACTGCTTCTATCCCTAGTTAGGTCCACAGAGAGGTTTAACTCCTGCAAGTCTACTCTTATTTGCTCATCCCAAAGACGTACCGCATCTACCCCAGTTAGAATTACACCGATTACACCTGAAATATAGTAGTGAGTTATAAATTACTTCTATAAGATGGGAATACATTGCATAATAAATTTATTATGTAGGACTTTTATTTTCATAACACTAAAGTATAATTTTTACTTTTTACTATTCACTTTATTAACTAATACTTTCTAATTCAGACGCTATAAATTTAAAATTAATATGCATTATTTTAGTGCACACTAAATTAATACAAGACCTACTCATAATATAGTAACTCTTAATATATTGATCCGTGAATTGGACATAATTCCATCCCAAAGCTAACATAAAGAAGAAAAAAAATTGGGACATCTTATATTTCTAGTCGATTTACATCATGGAGTAGCATATGCTATGCATTATGGAAAAATAATTTTTTTGTCCAAAAGTAAATTCACTAAAGCGTTTATACTCTTTCTAAAAATGTGCAACAATACTAATGGAGTAGTATATTTACATCATCAAAAAGAATTTATCACTTTAAATTAACATCTATAGAGAACAAGGAATTTTGCTTTTTCTCTGTCCGCACTTTTAATCTTTATGAAAATCAAGGCAATGATATGTCTACTTTTAGTCATCCACAATTGCCCTTATATTAACGAGGAACTCTTTGATTTTATCATTTTATGTAAGGGGTAAATCTATAATTATTATTAAAATAAAATACAGTTGATGTCATCACTTTAAAAAGTGTTTATATCTTACTTTTTCAATAAAAACTTTTCCACTAAATCTCAATGATAATGTTATTATTTGACTTTTCTACCTTTTAGTTATGACTATAATATTATTCATATTGATTATGACTATAATATTATTCAAATTGATTATAACTATAATATTATTCATATTGCTTAACTTTTTACTTTTTAGGTCACATTATTTATTGTATTAAAAAATTATGTTTTTTCAATTATTTATATAATCTTTATACTGTTATTTATTAAATGATATAGGATATTGTTTTCAAAAAACAAAGAACATAGGATATTTTTAAATGATTAAAACATAATACGGTAAATTTTTTATTTTTTTATTTATACAAATAAGTCAGAAAAATTAATAATGCCGTGCATCACGCGAGTATTATCTAGTTTTGGACTAAATGAAAATATAGTATTCAGGGGCGGACTGATTTGTGAGCTATATTTGGCCATCTAGTCCTCAAATTGGTGAAAATATAATATACATTTACGTTTGAATTTTTATTTTATTAAGATTTTTATTTGTTACTACGTTAATTTTCTAAGAAAATGTTGTGCGGGCTTGTTGCATATGGAACAAGTTTTAACACTCCTATTCTTACTTTCTTCACTCTTTATTACATACTCTAAAGTAATTGGAAAAAAACTTTTTGAAAAAAAATAATTTAATTTAATTTTTTTAATTTTAAATTTTAATTTTATTTTTTAATTTTAATTTTTTAAATTTTTTAAATTTTAAATTTTTTAAGTTTTTTAATTTTTAATTTTTTAATTTTTAATTTTTTAAATTTTAATTTTTTTTATTCTTTTAATTTTTTAAGAGTGGAGTGGAAGAGTATAAAAGTAAAATAGAGTGGAGTAGAGTGAGGTGAAGTATAATTAAGAGTATAAGAGAGGAGTGGAGAGGAGTGTAAATGTTGATCCACATTAATATTAGTGTAGACTAAATCTATACTAAAATTTTTCTAATTTTCTTCTCGTCAAAAAAGTGTTGCTGGCCAGTGCTATGGATATGCATATTTGCTTATGGCTTGTCCTTTCGAAAATGGATCTTATACACCAAATTATGTAATACCCCTATACTATTTAGTGAGGATTTGACACATAGTAAAGAAGAAAAGAAAATTGAATTTAAAACCAATTTTCATATATATATATATATATATATATATATATATATATATATATATAAAATATTTTAGATACGTATTGTAGGAGATGTTATATTATATATTTGGATGTGGAGGATCCAAATTCCAAACTCAAGCTACTTGATACCATCCCACCCCACTCATGACCCACCCAAGAAAAAAACACACACCATAAGGCCAATCCCAACTAATTCCATGTTTACTAATAACCGGCCAAAGCCTATTTTCATAGTCATGTAATAATTTGAAGATTATAATACTATGAAGCATTACACATTGCATATGTAAATGTAATAAATCCATCCTCAAATGGTAACATAGATGGAACAAGTTATGAAGAAAAATCAAATGTACATTAATATATTGATAGTTCAAATACCTATTAACAAAGTTATACATTTATTATAGCAGCAACGCAAACCATGGTTATTACTTTTTAGAATCTCCATCTTAATTAACGATTTCACGATTCTACGATTTAAAATTAAGCGATCGATCCGAATCGTAGGTAAGATCTTAATGTTGGTAGAATTATACGATTTTACGATCGTACAATCTGATCCTACAAGTACAATCTGATCCTACAAGGGTAGTTTCAATTGTACAAAAATTTCATATTATCTAGATTTTACTTATGTATATATACGTATATATCTGAACAATTATATCAATATGACTAAAATTCAAGTTTTTCTTAATTCGCATTTTAAAAATGATTATTAAAGGTATTCTTTTACAAAACTTAATAGTTGAAGTCAAATAAGTGTTAATTTAAACCTTAAAACTTAAAAAAAGAACAAATACAATAAAAAATTAGTTATCTAAAGTATATTAATGCATATTTGTAGGATCACACGATCCTACGATCCGATTTTACTGATTTCGATCCTACCCCTTCAACGATTCTATGTAGAAACCCCATCTTACACTTTAATTTTTGAACACAAACTCGTAGTATTACTAACAAAAGAGTAGTTAAAACAATTTTATAAACTCTTTTTCTTGTATACAACTTTTTCCATTTTAATTTTTTACACTTTAATTAAAACTTAAATAATTTTTTTGATAAAATTTAGCAAACGAATTGAGACGGAATGAATAAATAGTTTTGACTCACATACTTGAGCGAGGCAAATGGGTATACTTAGCTTGAGGCAAATGGGTATATTTATGGCAACAAGAAAACATCATTAAAACAAAAAAAAACCCCGAATTGGTAACATTTTTTCAATAATAGAGCATCCAATTCTTATCCAAATAAAGATGATTGCATCAAAGTTGGGTCAGTTTAATAAGAATAATAAATAAACTAGTTAATTCAAATAATGTGTCAAATAAAAACCTAATTGATCACCATAGGACGGACATAATTACTTATCTAACGGCAAGTAAAAACTAAGGATAAAGATAATGTAAGTAGGCATTAAGAATACGGTATATATGTATTAATTTTAATGGACTGAATTTGAGATATGTTTCTTAAAGAGACAATTTCTCAAAAGACTAGCTGATTAATTATAGACATAAATAAATAGTGAAATCTAACTCACAAAGAACAAATATTATAATTTATTCGCCTATTAGTAATAATTTAGTGAGTAGTTTACCCACCGAATCAAATAAGTTTTTTCTATTAGGACCCCACCGTACAAACTAACATCATTAATATTTTCACATAAAATAAAAAGATTTGAATATATATGATTGATCAACAATATATTCTTTTATTTAACTATACCCAAGGAATCTTAAACTAATTTTATACTAATTAATTATTTGCTTCACTGATAATATGATACCCAATTAAATTAATAAACACTAAAGAGGATATAACGAGAGAAGCACATCAAGATTATTAAAAAAATTACAAGCCATTTTCAACGTATAGTGCCATTTGCCAATTTGCCATGCCATTCAAGCAAAGTTAGAAAGATGGTAGAAAACTTGAAAAGGGGAGATTAAACTGATTTAATTATATATATTTGCTAATAAATGTGACACATTTTTCTATTTATAGAATCATGTGTAATTTTATGTGAGTTTGTAGGTGATATTAATTTTTTTAACTTTATTATTTTAATAACATAAATTATTTTTTAGAATTACAATAATTATAAATGTTATTGTCCTACACGTAAAAATGACCAATGGTCCAAAATCCTTTTAATCTAGCCATATATTAGATGCTAAGTTTAGCATTTGAAAGAATTTAGGTAGGTTTAGTGTTTTCGGACTCAAATACAACCCCGGGCTAGTAAAGATAACCGAAGCTAATGTTGCATTATTAAATATACGAGACACTTTTATTTTTGGGTCTTAAGCAGTTGAACATCAATCTCTTTAAAATTGCCCCTAAACCCAACTCCTACCCTATTATTAACCTATTTTAAACCCAATTTACCTTTTTAAGAATTATTTATACAGACGACCTATTTAAAAGATTAAATTGCAAAGTAATGGTTTTAGAGCAGTATGACTAAAATCCATTAACTTCTAGATGTATAAAACTAATTTTTTTAGATATGAGTCCAAAGTTTCAGTCTCAATAAGTTTAAATTTTGGGATAAATTTGTTCTAAATAAATATATTTGAATCTAGGTCAGAATTTGGCTAGACCCGAGTTTAATGTAGCTTATAATTATCCCTAGCTAACTACTTAATTAAATGAAGTTTGACAATTATCCAAGGCAATTTAGAAATGATTAGGGCACGTTTAGAAGGTACAACCTCTTCTCTTTCGAGCTATTTTTATTTTATTTAGCTTTTTTTAAGCTTTGGATGCCTCCAAAGGTCAAGCCAAGTTCTCTTCTGATTCAAATAATTGTATATAAAAACAAGTCAGATATATTAATAGAGTTTGAAAAATTTTATCATTATCCAATACATTTATTATAATCAATTAATTATCTTGATTATTGACATAAAATCTTTAAATAACCACCAAATTATTTGACTGTTATATTGTTTGTTGAATACTTTAAACTCAAAAGATAAGCAATCTTAATGTTACAACATTGTACGGATCACTGGATCATGTTGTGTTGCCTTATTGACATCTTTGTACTTGTAATGCATCTAATTCAAACATCTACTAATAAGGAAGAGTTATAAAATCTATTTTGAAATATTAATTATACGCTTGATTTTTTGAACAAAATTCTTTTATATCGTGTCAAAAGTTTAAATCTAAGATTTTTGATTATATATTTCGACAAATAAAAGAGTTGTTGAATATTTTTTTTAAAAAAACTTTCATTTAATTTTAAAAGATTCATGATTCAATATATTCATTGTCAAATTTTTTCCATGTTATTGACATGAATAGATATTAATAGGATGTAAAATACTATTGATAACCCTTAAAAATATATAGAGAGTAAACTAATATTCGAGAAAAACGATTATTTCAACCGATATAGGATTATATATTTAAAAAACTAATTCTTTTAATGAATAATGATTTTATATATATTTGTATTTGAGATTAAGATTTTAGTATTATGAAAAACAAACTCTAAGTATCTAACATGAGGAACAAATTTTGTTCATTACATATCACTAGTAACTTTTCTCCAACTCTACTCCTATTTGTCCCTTTGTTGGTTATTAATTCTTTCACCATTTAACATGTAGCATTATGGAAATTGATATACACCAAAAGGCAACCAATGTACATAAAATTAAAGCTACCAACAAACAAAGCAATACTTCAAGAATATCCCCTCCTAATAAGGAATAATTCAACATATATTAACCAATAAATTAATAATAACAAAACATATAAAAACTAAAAACCCCAAATCTACGTGTAATTCATCGTTAATAATTAACTGTTTATAATTTATACTCCATATATCGGCTTGTTATTAATTTACAAATTACTATTTGTCATGAATATAAACTTTCTCTTTTTAATTAATTTGGAAAGCGCTAATATAGTATTTGAAAATAAGTATTTCATTTCAAATTATGGATTTCAATTGTGAAATCATAAATGAAGAATTTAATAATGACAAGGCTTGGATAGTTATTCTCAAATTCTCAACTTTAACTACTTGTGAAATTTGATTCAAATTCAAATTTGAAAATTTTTAATTTGCCAAATAATAAATTTAAGCCAATTTCAAATCTTCAAATGAAATCATCGTTCCCAAACATGGCATAAGATAATTTGACAATTATAAACAAGTAAACCTGTCAAAAAAAATTTTGTTGAATAGGTTTTAGGTCAGGTTAATGTCAGCTCGAAGTCTTTATAGGTTGACTTGGTCAAGGGTTTTTAAAAATATTTTTTGATATTATAACTAAATTTATCTCAAAAAGTACTTTTTTTTTTTTTTTGTTGAAATTTTTCTTACAAAATTTATCAATATATGGTTTTCAGTCTTTCAATAAGAACATAAACTCAGTATACAATGCTTGACTAGATATATCGAGGTTTCAGACTAAAAAATTATGACATGAAATTGAAAAATTTGAAGCAATGGGGTAAACAATCGGGTTCGAATTAAAATTAATATTAACCCAATTTTTTTTAGTTATTTTGGTTCTGGTTATTTTCACATTATAAGTTAAAATTTATAGGTTTAACCCACAAGTTTTAAATTGAATTTTGGTTTAATTTTGTACTGGATAAAAAATTGTTCCCGTATGTTTTTGTAGGACAATTAATTAAGAACTTAATCCCCTGATTTGTAAATTAATCAAAAATTAAGTGCTGGTGGAAATCTGTCTTTGCTATCTTGTCAAGCTATGCAGTAAGATCGTTTGAGAAGATGGTTGTTCCTGTAAAATGCAACAAGGGGTTAGCAGGGCCCAGAATATTTTTTCGGGGACCCACTTCAACACCCAAGTCAGTAACAGTTTGATACAGATTACCTAATAGGTCCTTCCAGAAGCACTGAGGCTACAAGGTGGATTACTATTTAGGACTTATTTAAACATGAGGTCTTTTGTGCTGTTCGCAGTTACTAACTGCGAACAGGTGCTTACTTTTTAAAAAGGCAAAGAAGTTGTTTTAGTTAGTTACTGCTAACAGGCTTGTTGACTTTTTTGACCCTGTGTGCGATTACTAACTGCGAACACCATCGAGTATAATGGGCCTATTAGTGATTGCGAACAGGGTCAAAAAATTCAACAACCCTGTTCGCAATTAGTAACTGCGAGCAGCTGCTTTGCCTTTTTAAAAACGTAAGCACTTGTTCGCAGTTCACCAAACTTTAAGTTTAAAAATTAGACGCTTATTTTCTAAAATAAGTTAATAATTGGCTTATTTTGTGCTTTTTTTTTTCAATAAATTTGCTTATCCATTTCAAAAATTCTGACAACATTGCATGTCAAGACTCAAGATACCACAAATTAGAAATAAGTCCTTTGTCCGATTTAATTCAAAAAATTGATATACTGATCAAGTGCGTACAATGCTTCAATTAAAAAAAAATGAAACGGAATATTGCTAACATCAATTTCTTTTCTTTATGACTATAAGTGATCAATTTAAAATTGTTATAAGCGATTATTTTTTGAATATTAAATATAATGATCAAGTGCATACCATGTTGCATGCTATAAATATTATAAGTGATCACTTTTTGAATATTAAAGATGATCCCTGTAAAATTATAAGTAATTACTTTAAAATTATAATTGATAATTTTAAGATTATAAGTGGACAATTTTAAATTATAAGTAATTATTTTAAGGTTATAAGTGAACACTTTAAAATTAAAAAATAATCATTTTATGATAAGTGTAACGTTGCAATTTATTTCTTTATGATTATAAATAATCACTTTAATACTATAAATGTATATTGAATCAGTCAAATAAAAATATTCTCATTTTGATTATTCTTTCTCCGACCTATCATATGATATCTCTTGTCAATATCAACTAATTAAATAATTAGCAAAAGAAAGAGAAGGACGGCAAACGAATATGCCAAACACTTTTAAGAAAAAGTTTTCAGTGGTTCACTGGTTTGTAATGATAAATAAGCAGAGACTCTCCTCCAACAAAGAAGGAAAACACAAAATCAAGACATACGTAATACCCTTAAAAGTTGGCCAAAATTACATATTACTGAAATTTTTGTAGAGTAGTCTTAAATATTTACGGAATTATTTTAAAATTATAAATATTCTGAAAATAACTTGAATAACATTGACTTTTTATAATACTTTTGTAACTTTATAAATATTAATATTAGTTTCTTTGTTAACAAGTACACTATTCATATAAAGTATACTTAGAATAAAACAAGACTTTTTAATATTTTACGGCTCCTAAATAACTGCTTACTTATTCTTGCTTTGTATGATAAGTTGAAAGCATCAAAAAGGAAATAAGAATTTTAATCTTTAAACAAACGTTATTAATATATAATTATATTTATTAGCTTTTTTGTGCTCCTTTCTCTTTTATTTATTTTATTCATAATATTTGTACACAAGTTATCATGAACAGATATATTCCCTTCGTTCTTTTTTATTTTTCTCGTTTACTTTGTGTACAGTTTTTTAAAGCAAATTTAAAACTTCAAAATCTTTAAATATGCATAATAAAAAATTATAAAATGTACATAATAAAAGATATACATTAAGACGAATCTAACGAGATCTCATATGAATATATTTTATCTTTTAAAAATATGTCTCAAAAATATTAATTAAATTTCTCTCTCATTATCTTAAAATATTTTAAATAAAAAAAAATATTAAAGAACGGAGCAAGTATTGCTTAATAACTAGTCACCTCCTTATTTCATTCTCTTCTCCCCCAACCTTACAAGTCACAATTAAGAATTGCCTTTCATCCGTCAATGTGGGGCATTGATGCACAACAAAATTAAATAAAATGGAAAACAACCCAAAAAAAGCATCATGTTAATCAAACCAATATGGTGTCCAACTATTAAGATTTTTAAATCTTTAATTTGTAATTTTTAATTTTGATACTATTGATTCAATTATAGTTAGTAAGGTTTAGTGATAAGATTTCTTGTTATCACCAATGACAACTTCAAATTTACCATTTTTCAACGTTAATTTTTTCCAAATTCTTTCACCATTATTTGGTATATTAATTAATGATTTTTTAATTGACTTATAAATATTTCGTTGTCAGAATACTAAAAAATTTTCTAATTTTAAATTACTTTATGATGTGAAAATTAAATTTAGATTGGACAATTTTTTTAGATAAAACTACAATTCGTGCTTGAGTTTAGACTACTCCAATTTTGATTCAATTATTAATTTAATAAATAAAACGAAAAAAATAAGTCTATTATATTATTTATTTTTGGCTCTAAAACTAGCAGTTCTAATAGCCGACTCGATTCTTTTAAATTAATTTTCATTAATAAGCAAAGGTAAAGATAAAATACGAGTTTGTTTTATAGTAATATTAATTAATCGTTGTTGTTTCAAGATCAATCTATTCACTCGCCTAGATAAATTTTTTTCTCGTTCATTAATAAATCGACTAATATCTTAACAATAAAACAAAAAAATTATCCATTTGCGTAGTTATCGACTAGCAAATTAGGAGCAAGACTTAAAGGTAATAAAAGAAGTACTTTGGTAGAAATTGACAGAAAAATGTATTTCCAAGAAGTACATTAATATATTACAAGATAAGTATCGAGAGGTTAAAATGAATACTAGGACATGTGGAGGGGCAACAGAGAATTTTTTCAACACAATTTCTTTTTGCAGTGGCCCTAAATAATATAATTTGAACGATACAAGGAGACGTGCTTTGGTGCAAGATGTTTGCTGATGACATTATTCAGTGGATCAGACCAGGTGGGGGGTAAATGTTAAGTTAGAACAATATATGTAGACAAGAGTTGTACTCACGAGGATTGAATAAGTTAGAGTACGAGGGGGTACATAGAGTAGTTGGAACATCCAACAATATATAACCCACAAAACAAAGTGTGGGTGACAAAAATAGAAAGCGACTATTGGAATATCATGTGATCGGGATATGCCCTTAATGCTAAGAAAAAGTTTTATTGAACGATCATTAGAAAAATGCTTTAATATGGATGATAATATTGTACGCTTCTAGAAAGGATCGTAGTAGGAAAAGAGAGTAGCGAAAAGGGAAATGCTTCAATGTGTGAATGGATCTAACTAAAGGGATAGAATTTGAAATGAAGATTTTAAAAAGGGTTTAAAAGTTGTAAATTTAAATATTGAGGAAAAGATTATACAAATTCGTTAAAGATGATTTGGTTATGTGCGAAGACAAGATATTATTAACCCAGAAAGGAAGATAGAAATTCTGAACTTAGCGAACTTGAAAAGAGGGCAAGAAGGACCAGAGATGACTTATGGGGAGTAGTGAAAAAGGATATGAAGAATTGACTTGTACTTTGAGATGGTAGAAAATAGAATGAATGGAGAAGAAGAATTTATGTGAACAACCATTAAAATTAATATATTAATTTATGTAGCCGGCCTCAATTTTGCGGGATTAAGACTCTAAAATTGCTGTTATTATTGTTGATGTCTTTCTTAAAGATTCGTTAATTAATAATTATTGCTACAAATTTAGAGTTTTTTTTTTTCCAAAATAAGCTATTATCTCTCTCAAAGTACCCTATAACTTAAAAAATATATGGGAGTGTTTGACAAATTAGCTTATTGAGCAATTTTAGCTTATTTTTGATATAAATAGAGAGTTGGATGGTCAAACCAGCTAATGCTAGTGTTTGGTGAATTAGTTGGTTGAAACAACTTATTGATACGAATAAGTTGTTTTTGAACAAGCTGCATATAGCAACGGGTTCAAAATCAGCCGGTCAAGCTAGTTAAAAAATCAGCTGTTCAAATCAGCTATTATAATCAACTACTAGCCATTTGCCAAACATCCTCATGATATTTTTTACTCATCTATTGCAAATTTTAAAAGATATTAAAAGTAATACACATAGGATAATAAGAGGATAGCCACAACTTCTCCTTCATCAGATTCAATACCAATAATTTCCTTTTAAAATCAAATCTAATGATATTATTTTGAAGAAAACAAGAAAGAACACATGCTCACTTCAACACAATTCGTAACTAAGCCAAAAACTCATTTTCTATCATATGCTTGCATCAGATTGACGCAACAATACTCAAAAATAAAAAAAAATCACCATTGGCTCCTCAAATTTTATCCACTAAAATAATTCTTAGACGTGGGAGTTCATTCGCTCCTCAAAAAACCAAAATTTGTAACAGGAGAAGTACGTAGTCCATCAACCTTATATGTTAGTCAACATCTATTTAATTTTTTAGACGTGAGATCACATGTGAGTTGTTTTTCAATAATTTAGAGGTCTAACTCATAGAAAAAACCCCTGTAATTATAAGAGCTGATTAAGGGTGTTTTTGACAGTTGACTAGATTGCATATCTGCTTAAACAGCTAATCTAAATCTGAAAGCACAAAAAGATCTTCTTATTGGCCAAACATTTATAAAAAGACTGGAAACAAAAATAGTTTCTGTCTCATTTATTTTCTCTATTCATCACAATCTTTATTAGAGTCAGTAGCAGCAGCAGCAGAACAACTGAACAAACACAGAGACACCCAGAAAATTGCAGTAAATACTACACAAAAACAGATTGGTGGGTATTTCTAGAGTTCACATGATAAAATTCTCTACCCAAAAATACTTTATTTTCAGCCACAAAATCTGTTATACAGATATGGTATGAATATGAATCAATGATCAGGCTGAATTAGGTGTTTTCTTCCTCTGGTTTTCTCTGTTTTAAGCCTATTTTTTGGGTTTTCTAGAAGAAAATATCATTGAAGTTCTAGAAAAAATGGATTCTGATTTTCAACAACAATACCAACATCATTTTCAAGATTTGCCTAGACAGTTTTCTCATCAGAAGCAACAAAGTAATGGTCTTACACGGTTTCGATCAGCTCCAAGTTCGTATTTTTCGAGTTTTCTTGATGCTGCTGCTGATACTATCAGTAGTTTTAATGGCGATGGTGGTGGTGGTAGTGGTGGAGGTGGTGGAGAAAGACGAGATTTTTTGAATGCTCGACCGCTTAGTCCTGAAACTGAAAACATATTTTCAAGGTTCATGTCTAGTATTGGTGCTGAAAATGACAATCTGCCACAAAAACAGGCCGGATTACAGAAATACTCCGCTGTGCAATCGGATTTTTCTGTGTGTATTAAGCAAGAAACCGATATTCAACAACAACAGCAGCAACAACAACAACAACAACAACGACAATCGCAGCTGCAGCAACAACAATTGCAACAACAACAACAATTGCAAAAACAACAACAACAATCGCAAATGCAGCGACAACAACAACAACAATCGCAGCTGCAGCAACAACAATTGCAACAACAACACCGGCAAGGTGTTTACGACAATCAATCACAGATGATGTATCACAGCCAATCCAAACCACCGTTGTCAAATCATAACAATTCAGGTGTAAATTCAACAGTGCAAAATTCACTTGGAGCAGCAAGTTCAATAGGGATGAATTCAATACCCCAGATGAAGACTGGTATGGGTGGTGGGGTCAACACTCTCACTAGGCATAGCAGTTCTCCTGCTGGGTTTTTCTCCAATCTAAACATTGAAGGTACCCTTTAAATTTAGTGACAGAATTATTAAGCAGATCTAAGAAAATTTATGTATTTATACTGTATTTTATGGTGTTTGAAGTTTTAAGAATGTGTATGAAATGACAGGTTATGGAACATTGGGAGGGTCAGGAAACTATGTAGATAATGATCAGATGAATTTCTCATCTGGGTTACCTTCTACTACAGAGATCATGAATTCGAATTCGGATGTTGGGAGTAAAAGATTAAGGATGAATAATATTGATGAAACAAGGTTTGATAATCCCAGAAACAATGATAGAAATTATGAGTTCACTATGAGTTCATGGGATGATTCAATTCTATCTGAAACTTTTGAAGACACCAAGACATTCCCTGAGCTAAATTCATCAGAAAATCAGGTAAAGTTCTTGTCTTTTATGACTTTTGACAGAGTATACAACATATAATGAGGCGTTAATCATTAGTTTAAATTTTTGGTTAAAACTGGTAAATTTATTATTGGACTTGTACCAACAAGACCCATATAAGAGAATAGTTGACTGTGCACTTACCCCATGAGGTTCCATCCTAAAACCAAGTGATATTAGCAATAGTAGCCCATCAAGTATATATGTAAGTCAACCTCTTTTTAAGTGTTCGATGTGGGATCACATAAACCCCATAATATCCTAAAACATATATTAGGCTTCAACCAAAATCTTCAATTGATGATTAAAGCCGCGAGATATGTTATATACTCGATCAATTTTTATCTGTTAATTTTATTTTTTAGTGTAGTTGTTGCTTATGACTCTGGTTGATATTCAGGGTGGAGAAGGCAAAAACCGGCCACCGCCTTTGGCTCATCATCTGAGTTTACCAAAGACATTACCAGAACTGTCAAATATAGAGAAGTTCCTACAGTTTCAAGACACAGTTCCTTGCAAAATTAGGGCTAAGAGAGGATTTGCCACTCACCCAAGAAGCATTGCTGAGAGGGTAAGATCTAAGAATTGAGCTCACTCCCATTATTGAAATATAACTATATTAAATATTAGCTTAAGATGATAGTTAAATCCCAGGTATTAATAGTGAGAATGCTAAGACATTTGTTATTAATTTTGGTAACAACCCAGATTTGCATAGGGGCGAAACCGGTATACTAGTTATATATGATGTTTTTTATTTTTGACTAACAAATAAATAACAGGTAAGAAGAACCAGGATTAGTGAAAGGATGAGAAAGCTTCAAGATTTGGTGCCAAATATGGACAAGGTACCTTATTACCCTGAAAAATATGTGCAATAACTCCCTCTTAAGAAACATTTTCTTACTAGACTTAGTAGTTTTCTACACAAACTAACAATCTCCTTGGTTTTTGTAGCAAACAAACACAGCAGATATGCTAGATTTGGCTGTTGAGTATATCAAAGATCTTCAGAAGCAAGTTGAGGTAATATTCATTCAATTTTAGTCTTTATTCCTTTGTTTAAAATAGCTAATCATAATAACATGTTAAGAGGAAAAATGTCACTTTTAGGAGTAGACTTGTTATTGAATCAAGAATACTATTCTAAAGTTGCTTTATTTAGCAAAAATTAGGGTGGATGAAGGCAAAGTTGGTTCTTGCTAAATAACAAAGCTACGTAATTGCATGGTCCCCTCTCTATATGTGAACTTTTCTATCCACATTGTCATCTTTCCACACAAATAACCTCACAAGATCCAGCTTTTCATGCCAAAAGTTGTCTTTAAATGACCCTTAAAAGTTTTATTGTACTAATAAAAGTTAAAATTAAAGTAGGCCACAATAATGAATAACCCCTTAAGAATTGGAGAAAACTTGTATACTAGTGTATTATATAGTACTTAGCAAGCTTAATCATCATAAATTACATTAAAATTGTTTCTCTTCTTAAAACATTTAATTACCCTAATGTCAGTGGCTCCTATTTAAAATGGGATTTAATATGTTATACACGTATAATGCATATAAATTCAAGACCGAAATCGTCTAGGCCGCGAAGGAACTTAATAAGGATTGTGTGTATATACATTGTGTGTATTTGTGTTCATACAGTTGCTCCTCAGGGCTTTTGTGAGTCTCGCCTTAGTATTGGGGCTTATAATAAAGATTCTTTTTGAATAGAGAGAATGGTTAAGTAGAGATTATAGGTGGGTTGAGGGGATGACAGAGTTAAATAACAATAAAATTTAAGATTTTTTTAGAAAATTATAGTTACTTTACAATTGAATCAAGATCTGATTTTCCATTTTGAAAAGATTCGAAGCTTTCATTTTAGGGTTTGTAAAAACAAAAAAAGTGAGAAGTTGAAGAGCTAAATAGATCTAATTGCGAGAAACAAACTTGATTTTTGAATGCAATGGTTTCATAATTGTTGGTGTAATTATTGAATTACAAAGTGATTGGAAAGTTTCATAGGTCGAGAAAGGATAATAAAATTATCTATAAATAAGGCTTGCATACATTGGTTATCCGACAAAGGGGTTTGGGAGTTTATGTGTCTCACCATAAATAATACTCTAGATTTTTCCTCTTAAAGAAAAATTATAAAAAATGGTTGAATATCATAAATAAATTATATCATTGCCCTTCAAATTTTTGGCTTTTTTCTAATTGTTATAATTAATGTCGAAGATCTCATAATTAAAATTCTGAACCCACCACTATTAGTAAATAATTTTATTTATTTAGCTTTTTTTTTTTTTTTTTGATCTAATCTTCTTGCTCTAATTATTACTCCTATTATCAATTTTGAGGACTCCATAACTAAGAGCTCATTCGATATTATAACTACAATTTTCTTTTCTTTTCTTTTCTTTTTTTTGTTTTTTGGTTTTCTTTAATATACAAACTCATAAAATATATATCCCTTATAATGTTTAAATTTTGTCAAATTCATTAGGAAATGGTAATTTGAAAAGTTGATAACTAAAAAATGAAAACATTTATTCTAATTTACTATTTTTAGATTTGACTTTTCAAAATATGGAAATTAACAAAAAAATAATAACAAACGAATCTTAAGAGAAAAAACGAAGTAGAGTCATTTTTCGTAATTTTCCTTCCTTGTTTTCAATCCATGTTTTGTATATTATTAATTCCTCCATGATGATTTACACTACAGACACTAACCGATAATCAGGCAAAGTGCACTTGCTCAAGATAGTTGGATGCCAGCATGTACAAACTATGAAACGACGGTAAAGATCAATCATGGGTTAATTATCTTTTTCTTTCTTAAGATGCTCGATCACACGTTAAAAGATGACGAAAAAAAAAGAAATTTAAACAATTATTATTCTTGGTTCGCTATTTCTTTTTTTATTTAAGAATTTACCGTATAATATAGCAGAATAAGTAGTACGAAAAAAAAAATAGTAATATTGTTTCCAAGTGAAGGTAAGATCTAGATTCAATGAAAAGCAGTAAAAATGAGAAAAGTGAGTGTATAGACAAGAATCTAGGTGTCTGTAAAATGGTTTTTATGTGCAGAAATGAGGAAATGGAGAAATTATTATTTTACTATTCCCAGAATGTGGGGAGAGATTCCTCACTAATTATTATGGCCAGCTTAATTATTTTGTCCTGTAGTGTATTTTCTTTATATAATAAAAAACATTTAGGCATCTCCAACGTAATTATATAATTTTATATTGCATTTTATATTACTTGCATTTATTTTACTATGAGTATTATTCTATGTTTTCTCTGACCTGTAAGTTTGAAAATTTCAAAGGTTACATGTAAAGTATGATGCAAATAGAGTATTTCTTACATTTCAGTTTATTGGTTATATTATAACTAAAAAGGTTTATAGTTTTCGTTATAGTTTAACTAACAAATTGAGGGATGGTATGGTGGAAGTTAGGATGAGATCATATTTTTATTCAGAGTAAATATTATAAAGAAATAAAAATTAAATTATATATATTGGGATAATTTATTTCACATCAACAAATTAAAGATGGTATGCACACTTTATAAGTTATTGAAATTCTTTTTCTCATTGCCATTTGGTTTTGGGATATGGTATATATCTCTTTGACTTATGAAGTGTGTGCATCTCATGTTTTTCCGTTAATATGCTGGCATTCACAATAAATCCAGCGTAATAGTCAAAGCGGTAGAAGAACATATGTTAAGGCTAGATTTGAAGATTGTAAACAGTTGAAGAGGTAGGTCATTGGTGAAAACATGAGCATATTGATAAGCAAAAAGAACATGAAGAACCCAATGTGCTCTAGAATTACCTTTTTCACAAACAAAGTGTATCCATCTTTATGAGACATTTAAATTGCAATAATATTATGATAATGCACATCATTAGCTTTGGGCAACAAATGATAAAGCTCCATGGTTAAATTGCGAATCCAATAAGTTTAAACAATTACATTAATAACTCTACTATATTCAGCTTCAACGCTAGACCAAGAAATTGTCTATCAACGAAATGTTAATGACCTTTGGCAATTTATAGACTAATACTAGTTATCACCTTTTTAACTTGTTTGAAAATCATAATATTACTATGAATTGCATGCTAATTAAATCAGATATATTGTCCCAATTACAGTAAATATTAATATCCCATTAACGTAATGTGTTTAATTTTCACCCAGCTCTTCACTTGCGTAATAGAATCAGAGAAAGCAAAATCGCAATCTCATAAGCACAATAATGAATAATGGGCCTGGTCAGTTGCTCAGCATTGAATTGAAGAAACTTGACTGAAACCTAAAATTGTGCATGAAATTTATAATTATGTGAACAGGATATTCACTTTAAATGGCTACTCAGAATTTGTCGGATTGGACTGTGCATACCTCAGCAATACTCAACGTCAGTGATATAAGCAAGCACATGGTAAAACTACGTAACAAATAGTAGAAATTATGTAATTATGCTCATCCTATGGTTTATACTTTATACTTCGCTACTAGTTATCTATTAATGTAGTTTTGTTTGCAAACCTTGTTGTTCTTAATTTAAACACAAGTCAACAAAAAACATAATTAAGTTGTAGCCTGATAAATGTAATTATATGGAGCATTTTTAGTGATTGTTTTGAATGTTTATCCTTTTGTTGAGTTTAACGGTCAATCATTATTATTATGTATAAAATGGAGATTGTAACATTCCACCTGAATTTTACTTTTTAAGCTAAAATACTAACAAACATAAATACATAAATTTCAAAATAAATTCTATTTATGTCCAAAATAACATAATATAATTGACAACCTTTTCAATTTGACCCCAAAATATATAATCTAGCATAAAAATACCAGTATTGTTCCTAATAATTTTTGGTCCCTAGGCAAAAAATTAAGTAAAAAATAAAGTTTCAATTTGTTTTTTTATATAGTTAGTTGGATTCCATCCTAGACTGAAGTCGTATAATAAACCACCTCCACAATTCCAACAATAATACCATCAACAACCTCTTATCTATGATGCACCACTTCCAAAGCTCAAGAATATGATTTAGACTCCAAATAGCATGATCCAGGCTCAAAATACTCACATGAAGATGCTAAAGACAAAATCGGTTCAAACTGCAAAATCAAAATACTTATGTACGTAATTAATTTCCAAGCCTACCTTAGCCCAAAGGCAAAGAGCCTAGTCAGATGAATGCAGTGACTATTAAAAAGTGGTAAGCAATTGGTTGATCCTCCTTCGAAAAAGGTTTCTTAAAATAAATGATTAGTTGTTGATTCTATTGTTTTCGATGATAACTAAAAATGATAAAACTGTTAACAATGGTAGTTATGAGATTGCCAAGAAGAAGCCCAGTACCACTGCGAAGAGCTTTTTGTGATCTTAGTGCTAATCCCTTATTCCATGTATAAGAGGTTGAGTATTGTGAATGAGCTTACTCCTACTAGGATGACATTGCTACTTGTTGATTGTTGATTGTAGCTGTAGGAAAAAAAAAACAAAATAAACTCTGATATTATATTATCTCTTTATTTTTGGAAAATATTGTGTTAGAATATTATCCCTCTATTTCAGGAATTTAAGATATTGTGTTATTTTAATTTCTATGTTTAAGTTCTTGAGCTTTTATATAAATAGGGGTATTTTTTCTCTAATTATGAATGATACAGTATCGTTGTCTAATCCGACCGCATTTTGATGGATGTGGCCTCAAAGGTGAGAAAACTTGTTCTTCCTTGTGATTTTGAAATTTGGATATACTTGTGATACAGTACCACTGCTCAGACGCTTATTGATGTTGCTAGGGGAAAGCTTGTTATGAACGTGGTCGAGGAAAAATAATAATAATTATTTTATTTATTTCATTTTAATGTAACTCTCAAATCTTCTCACTTTGCTAAAATAACTCAATTTATTCTCATATTAAAAAAATTCTATTACGATTTAAGTTAAAGGTCGAATCTATTTTCCGCACCTAATGCCAACCATATCTATTCAATCCAAGCTCCCAAGTCCGAACCCTAATATTCCATCTAACGTTCACTTCCCATGTTTTCAAACATTCCCTCCCATATCAATAAAATCCAAACATTTCAAAACACACAAAATCCCTCATTTTCCACACCCTTCCTTAACTCACCCATTATTACAAGTTACAACACCATTATTCAAATTCAATACAACCCTCTTCAATTCTCCTTCTCCATGGAAGAAGAAGCCGCCATCAACGAAGCTGCTTTCAAGCCGGCTCATTTGGTAACTTTCTCACCTATCCCAATCTTCTCTTCTTCACTCAACCATCGGCGTCTTTCAAGCCAGTTCTCCAAGCCAAACAGCCCAATTAAAGCTGGCATCAGAAAAAAGATTGCTTCATCATCAGCTTCAACTGTGGCTTGGATTTCTCTCCAGGGTCGGCTTATCGGAGCCGAAGAAGCTACCTCTTCTCAAGCCATTGGTGGTGGGTTAAGCCGAAAGGAAGCCGTGGCGTGGGAACTCTTTAGCCCTATTCATCGTGTTCTTATCGTGGCTGTTGTTGCTGTCGCCACTGCTAAATGTGAGAAGAATCGTCAGATTGCTCGTCTCAGAAATTGTGTTCAACTTAGGGTTTGTATAATTCCCAATTTGCAGCTTTTCTTTATTTTGAAAAATTAAAATCCTGTTTGCTCGTTAAATTATGTTGGTGACAATTATAATGCTTTAAATATGGGATTTTGTTATTCTAATTTGAATTTTTACAAATTTTTTGTAGTGGATTTTTCGGAAGTTATAAAATTCTGTAAGATAGTTAGTTATGTGATTGAAAAGTGTGAATTTTTCATGTATGTGGGGTTTTTTGAATTTCAATTTTACTGAATTTTTATGGTGGATTTGTGATGGTCTAAATGCTGAATTAAGTGGGGTATTGTTTCTTGTTTGATGGGTGATTTACATATTAATTTGAAAATGTTGGTGGGACTTCTGGGTCCTAGTTAAAAGTTTCTTTTGAAGATTATGTATATAGGGTTTATGAGTTTGATAATGTTGATTTGGGAGTAGTAATTTAGAATCTGAGGAATTAGGAGCTTTTAATGAATTGAAAAGTGAAAGGTGTTTGCTTAGATGATGATGATGATAATGATGTTGATGTTTCAAAAGTTGACACCTTTAATGGGTAAATACTATATAAAGGTCTTTTTGTTTCATTCCTTTGTCTTTGGCTAAAAATTATAGAATTGGCTAAAAATTTCTTAATTTGGATCTCTTTCAATGCATTTAGGGACCTAAATTTCGGTTTGATACTTGCATGTTAATTGCTTCAGTTTCATTTTTGATTTTGGTTTTTATAATGAGTAAAACATGTAATTAACCTCGTGTCATTAACAACACAAAGTTAGTAGTAAACATCATCTGCAACTTCAAAAACTAGAAGTGTACATTTATTAAACGAGTCATTTTACCATTGTCGTTATGATTGGAAACCAGAAAACCGTATATCTTACACCATTAAGGATTAAGCATCTCTGTTTAGTTTTAAAATCATAGGATGTGATGGCGATTAAGTAATACGAAGTAAATTCATTTGGATTCGAGTATTGTGATGACTACGAGTGTGTAGAGGTATTCATTTTTCCTTCTTATTGCCCGTGTAGGATGAGATTTTGGCGAGCATGCAGCAAAAGCTCGATGATTTATGCGTGCAAATGAACTGTAATAAAGATCATCCTCAAGAAAAAGCTAATCTACCAGCATCCAAGATCCTTGATCACTCATCTACGAGATCATCTTTGCCTGGGAAATCTGATTCTGTTTGCAGTGACTGCTGGTTTTGTGATCAACGTCGAGCAGAGTCAATTGATTTTTCGGTGAGTATACATTTGGCTTTGCTTGATCTCTTGTAGGTGGAAACTATCAAAATGATCAACGTCGAGCCACATTAGTTGTGTGTTCTCAGCATAAGACTATACTTATGCATCATCATAGGTTAAATTGTGTGTTTGCCAAGCTTTAGAAGTTTTATCAGTTAACGTGTTTGATTGTAATGTGCTAGGGTAACTCACTAGTGAAAGCTAGTAGTGGTGATGAGATGTTTAGAAGTAGACTGTCCATATCTAATCAAGCAGAACAAGAGGAACGTCGTCTGTCTGATTTGTCTGATTGGGCCTCCAGTGTCACTTCAGCCACAGATTTACAGGTAATAGAGTAACCGACGTTTATGTAGTTTTTACTTATAATCCCTGTTATTTGAACTCTTCACTTTACTAAGTTCCTGTGTCAAATCTTTGACAATCAGACATGGTTATGACACTTTGAAACTTCTGTTCAACTCAAAAAATTAGAGATTTTTTCGTGTTTGACAATGACCTATGAGTCCAAGTAACATAGGCTGAGAAGTATAGTATCAAATTCGTTTGTTTTGTATGTGGTTTTCAGCTAAATAACCTAGCAATAGAACAAGATACATACAACCTTAAGAAGGAATGTGAAGAAAAAGATACTGCTATAAAGGAACTATCTGCCTTTATTCGCTCAAAGGATGTTGCAACGTCTAAAGTAAGACGCCTTGCCCTTACTATTCTTTTGTTAGTGCATCAAGTAAAGGTCAAGACAGGGCTAATAGTTTTGATTCTTTTCTCGACAGAGAATCGTAGAACTCGAAGAAGTTATTTGCAGGAAGAACACAATGATTACAAAGTTGAAAAAGGATCTCATTGTTCTGGAACAGAAGGTACAGCTTTAATTGTATATATGTTGCATAATGTATCATCTAAGAACAATCATCCATGCGAGACAATATGGCCTAATACACGAGTATTAAGTTTGTCAAGAGATTTTCCTTCCAGAATATCACCAATTTCCGTTATTAAAATTCCCACCATTTAAAACCGACAATCAAACAGACTGTAAATGTAAGTCAATTTTGCATACACCTAATTTAAGCTCATTGCTCATAACACATGGCTCAGCTAAAAAAAACATATTTGAACGAATATGAACTCATTGGCCCTCGTATATAGTTTTCACCCAAAACTTTGCCCGGTTCCAGGTGGTAAACTTGACTAGAACAAGAAGGCGTTCATTCCCTGGGACGAACTTGGAAAAGAAACAGCAGCTACCTACAATGTCAGATAATCTACTTTACGATATGGATAGCCCTTTGTCTTCGGATTCAGACAGCTCCTCGAAGAAGCAGAATACCTCTGATGTTCAAAGTGAAGTCGTAGTAGAAGCTGTAGCGAACACACCAGTGCAGAAAAGCTTTTCAGACGAGAATGTACCAAAGAAAAACCCAAAATTGAGACCTGCCAAATTGTCTCTTCAGGTCCTGAAATCCAGACAAGTGAGTCCCCTCAAGGAGAAATCATTGAATCAAAGACAGTACTCGTCCACCCCATCAATGCAAAACCAAGTCTTAGCAAGTGCAAGCTTGAAACATATTTCTAACAGAAGACGAACTCAGAGTAGTACCAAAGATGTCGGTTCTCATAAGCGATGGATGTAGTAAGTACATACACATTTGATTTAGTAGAGTTTCAATAAATTCGTTTGTTCGGATCATGTTACGCTCTATAAGAAAAACTTGCTCAGTATGAACTTTATGTAGGTACGATGCCCCTATGCACTGTCGAGTTCCAGTTACTCGCGATCTTCAATTTTGTCTAAGCGCGACTTGAAGATGGAGGAATATACTTTAAGCACATAATCGCTGGTGATGTATTACAGATACAAATATGAAATATGATCTTAACTTGTATCTAATGAAACATATATTGAACTGATATTGCTAAAAACACAGAAGAATGTGTTTCTTTATAGTAGTTGCATGGAACGGTAATAGGAGAATTAATTATGTACTTGTAATTAAGTTTCTCTTGGTGATAATATATATACGTGTTTCAGCGTAACATGATCCATAATGTTAATTTTTAATTTGGATAAAGTAGTCAATGTGTCGGTGAAGCATCAATATTAGTATTGTATTATAAATAGTCAATCTATCCTAATAATGTTAAAGTTAGGGTTCATTTGATAACATGTAGGTTTGAAATAACCATTTATTGATGGGTCGATCTCAAATATGAATTGTTCTCTAGTCGTGTGTAGGTTAAATTCGAAGTAGTCATATATATATATATATATATATATATATATATATATATATGTATGTATATGTATGTATGTATGTGTGCACGTCACATGACAATATTATAAAGTTAAATTCAAAATTATTTACTGATAATTAATATTTAAATTAACTTTTAAATTTTCTCATTAACTTAGCTTTTTACGGTCTGATAAGTGTGATCATCTTAAGCAAATCATTTGAATTTAGTCTCAATTTGAAGAGATGCAATTATTATTTTTCAAATTGCATTGTTTCAATTTCTTTATCCATTAAGTTGTAATGACCATTAAACCTTGATTTGTCCCTTTTTTTCCAAGAAAACAAAAGCATTAGACTATAGTCATTAGTCTATTCCCCTATTTCTTTTAAGTTTATCGCTTTTAATTATTTGATGTGCGGATTTTTGTCAAATAAAGAAAATTTTAAGGTACGACAAATAATATAAGCTAAAAGAGCAAGTCTCTTTCATCCAATTTCTTCCCCAATTAGAGAATTTTTCTGAAAATAAAAGTCATAAATAGTTGTCTTTTGATTGTATTCTTAAGTGGGAGTTGAACAGAAGCACAGTACTATGTTTACTAGTCATTTAAATATTTATTGCCTCCAACAATATGGAGACTTAATTGGTAAGGCAAAAAAATTGGTGTTATTAAATTGTGCCAATATGATTACAAGTGAGAAAAAAAAAGTGAATAAATATTAAAAAAAACAGTGGAAATAATATCTAAAATAAAAATATTGTAAATTTTTAAAAATTGACAAAAATTTAAATTAGAAAAACTCTAAAGGTATAAAAAGTGAAAATATCATCATCATAATATTCAGTTTATCCCGCTCATATTCATAAAGGAAAAAAATGTGATCAAAGAGTCCATTGGCTCGAAAAAGGTTTACGGATGAATCCTCAGAAAAATCCCCAGTACTCAAAAACATATAAATAAATAAAATACATACAAATAAATAAAAATAACTACGTAAAAATAAATAAAAGAATGATATTTAAAAAGACAAAGACAAAAATAAAAACATCATCTAATAAGTGAAAGGGTATTAATAATCTAAGATATGAATAACTGGAAACCTATTTTTAAAATTAATGGCAGGCGGCCAAAACATCGACTTCAAGGAATTAATTTATCAAAACTTGTATAACACTCTATTTCTTAAATAATAAGATTTCAGTCTCCTAATACTTTTATCATCTTATTCTAACAAATTACAAATTGTCTTTTTTAATTGAAATTTTAATGTGATTGGCTGCTTGAATTATGTTAGAAAAAAAATTTAATTTAAATTTATTTAAAGATCTTTAAAATATATAAATTACAAATTATTTTTACAAGAGGGCTTATTGAAGAACATTAATGTGACACAAAATCAAAAGCACTTGTAGTTCAATGAATAAAGCATTTGCATGTTGAGCAGAATATTTAAAATTTAATCTCTACTAGGCAATTCAGCTGAGAGGTTTTTTAACTACACGCATCTCTTTACTTCCTCCTTGCGGGAAAAAGTATAGTTTATCCACATCTTTCAGGAAAAAAATTTCCACCCGAACCTTACTTTATGCATAAAACTGATAATGTACGTACTATTACGTTTACCTTTATTGATGTGGCACAAACTTTTGTTTGAAGTATATAGATGATGTGGTTTTGTTATTAATTTGAACCCTAAAAAATATAATATCAAATTTTTTCTCAAGCCGTATTTCATTACACAAAAATTGCTTTCAATCTAACATAATAATAAAAAATCATTAAACCAAAAATCATGTTCGTTCTATGATATTTTTACTTTTAAGATTCACTATTAAAAAAATACTAAAGGCGGAACCAACTCTTCCATATATAAGTTATAACAAAAAGATTGATAAATTCATCTCCATAATTAGAAGTATACTTCTTAGAAGTTTCTTAAATACACATCTATAATCCGTCATTTAGCGTTTGCTACTAAATATAATTAGAAAGAAAAAAATAAAAAATAATAAAAAAATCAAAGAGACATGAATGTATTGGCTTCATAATAGCGTCCAATAGTCAAAAAATTTTGGAGTAGAAAACATTAAGGCGGCTATATCTATTGAATTGAATTCCAAGGAATCACAAAAATAAACATTAAATCATCCAATGGTTATGAACTTTGTCTAGATAAGAAAGTCGTTGAGATTCCATGGATGATTCATGCAAATACAATTGCTACGAAATTTTCAAACACGTGGACTTAGTTTCTTTTCACGTACTACCATATTTTTCTTTTTCAGTAATCATATTCAATTTGTTCTATTTTTTTATTATAACATATTGCTTTTTTTAAGTTTTATTCACACATTTTGTTAAATTAGGCTGGATTTATTATAAATACACACACTTTACAAGCCAAGGGGTATACACCATCCCAAAACCATATGGCAATGAAAAGAAGGTCTCCAATAGCTTATAAAGTGTGCACCCCATCTTTAATTTGTCGATATGGGATAACTCGTCCCAATGCCCCCCTCACATGCGAACCCCACCAAGTTCGCATGTTGGAGTAATCAATTAGGGTAGGAACGCCATTCTTTTCGGATCTACCATTTTTTAATTTTTTGATCAAACTATCGGCTCAGATACCATTTTAAATTGAGCTGGACTTATTGTGAATGCCAGCACATTAATGGGGGGACACGAGGTGCACACTTAAAGTTTGGCTTGTAAAGTGTGTGCACCCCATCTTTAATTTGTCAATGTGGGATAACCCATCCCAACACATTTTACTTACTTTTTCATTTCATCCGTATATTTCTCCCACATTCCTACAAAATATCAACAATTCTTATATGAGACTGTCTCAAATATGAGACAAGCCCATATAATTAGTATGTGTCTCTGAATGAACACTTTTAGATTGTAAGTGATCACTCTAAAACTATAAAAAATGGTAACTTTAAAACTATAAAAAGTGGTAACTTTAAAACTATAAGTAATGATTTTAAGATTGTAAATAGTCATTTTAAGACTTTAAGTGTACATTGTGTCACCTCACTTTTCTTGATTTTAATCTCATTTGTACTTAGAGCTATTTTGTTTAGGACAAAACTTTAATTTATCATTTTAAGGTTGACTTATTTGTTTTTGCACCATTTTTATTTTTGAATAATAGTCCGCCACTTTTTTCAATTTTATTTGTATATTTTAACTCTCTTTTAATTTTTTTTATATAATTTATTCTCTATTTTTATTTATTATCATATATTTATATTTTCCTTAAAAATACAATTTTTATTTTTTCTATTATCCTAGAGGCCACAGAAGAGTATACTCGTGCCTTTAATTTTCTTTCATTTCGTGGGCTTAAAGTTATATTAATTTCAAATATTTACGTCTATATCAATTTGACGGAATATTATTTGTCTCTTCTCCCACTGGATAGTCATTTTAATGCTTGTTATATAAGTCAACAAAGATGATTAAATGTATTTCATCATCTAGAAGTTCCAGCGTTCATAAAAAGATAACCGGAATATGCTTTTACGTTAGACTATTAGTAGTGAATTTTATAAATGAAATTGAAATAAAGAATAAAAAAGTCAGATTTTCTCTATTAGAGGACAATAATAAACTTGTTGCTAATAGTCAAAAGTGTCGAATTAACTAAAGATATAATGTTCATATATAAACATGTCCCTTTTTTTTCAACAAAAACAATTTTTACACCGTTTATTAATTATTATTCTACGCCATTTATACATAATTGCGGCTATTATACAAGAAAAAATATAATTATATGAAATCTTATTTAATATTTCTTATTGCATATTTAGATAATGTTAATTTTTTTTTTATAATTTTTAGTTGTGAATAACTCTAGATAGAAACAATCTAATAAATATATTGAATTGTATAAAAAAGTCTTCTAACACAACTAAATAACTATTAGATTTGTGCCAATATTCCTTTTTTTTTTCTAAAAAATCGTTAAAAGGTGATGAAAACCACCAATTTGTTCTCTAACAATTTAATAACGATACAAATATTAAGAAAATGATAAAAATAAATAAATTAGGTGGTAGGATAAAAAAGAGAAAATATATGTGAATAAAATAAAAAAAACAGTGGAGACACTGTTATAAAATTTTAAAGAGCGAACTAAAATAAAAAATACGACACTTTTATAAAGACAGAATAAGTAACTTATTTAAAAGTTTTTCTTTTACAGGAAATTTAGAAAAAAAAATTAAATAAACATAGCGTGAGAGAAATTTTGAACACTAGTTGCTATGACTTCCAAATTCAATAGGACTATAATAAGTCATCGTATCTAGCGAATAAAAATGAAAGGATCCCCATATATAAACTTACATTTGGCACATTTCTGTTTTTTTGCATCTTATCTTATTTAATTAACTTTCTTCTTAATTAAATATATTTTGATTTTCTAATAGCCTACTTAACCATTAAGGCATTTCTTGTTCAAACTTAAAAGTAATTAACTATACAATTTTTTGTACTCTATCAGTCACACATATAACAATTTATATCCATTACTATCTCCTATTCAGCCAAAATGTCCCATTTGATTTTTGGCACTATTCACTTATCACTCTTAATTTGTATTTTACTCTTAATCTATAAGTTAAAACATAGTCATGTGGGATCTTGTTTGATTCGTCTCAAAACAAGGATTATTAATATCAACTTTTTATAATTTTTAATTAAGAATAATTTTAGATATTAAGGGTTAAAATGTTGTCTCGACAAGTATGAAAAGTCAAATGGGACATTTAAGCTGAATAGGAGAGTATTTCAATTTGAAAATGATGGATTAGTTTATAGATTTCCTTTTAAGGTTCCACCCTTTAATACATTCCATCCACTAATACATTTCTGATTATCACCATCTACTAAAAGATTAATTATCTCTTTTGATCTTAATTAACCATAAAAGATGTAGCTTATCCTATAACTAAATTTGGTTTTAATAAAATACTTCGACATTTGTACTTTTTATAAACTGCATTGGTTAGTGTTTGTTTCAATTTTTCCCCTATTTGTAAAAAATTATATGGCTAATTAACTAGGATATTGTAATTAGATTTAGCTTAAAATGTAGTTTTCAAATATGAAATATTAATATTAATAATTTAACATTTTGCTCGTTCACTATGAATATTCTTATCTTTAGATTATTTTTTGATAATTCAACATTTGTCTTATTTTGCTTGTGAATAATTCAACCTTTGTCTTAATTAGTTTGCTGGCATCATACCTTATTATTACTTATTATTAGTAATGTGGTATATTGTGGGCAATTGTATAAGGTTAGATTGCTAGAAAATAATCCAAAAGTAAATTTATTCACGGCGGATAAGTGAAATTTTGAATTATTAATATTAACTTTTTCTTTTAGATTTATTAATTTTCATAATTTTTATCTAAACATAATATAAAATATTAATAATTTAAATATTATATTCACTTGCTATTAAGAAAAATATTATTTGAAATTTTGAAAAACAAAATATATAGATTGTGATGTAATGAATTGATGTCACTTAAAAATCTAATAAAGATCCCCCACAACCCAAGAAGACTTTGAAAAGTAGTTTTATACTCCCTCATAATACCCCTAACAAAAAAACCTCCTCCTTTCCTTCATCACTTAATTATTCCTTCAATTATTTCTTCATACATTTAATTTTAATTCTTGCAAGCTTGAAACTCCATAAAAATGGTGATTAGAAGAACAAACTCATCATCATCAACGTCGGCATCGACATCGCCATCGACATCCTCAACTTCTAGAAGCTTCTCAAACACAAAAGTTTTAGCCATAGAATGTATAAGAGGAACTTCTAGAGCTGATGAATGGAGTGGAGATTTGCTACAAACTGGTGATATTGTTGAAGAGATTCAAGTTGGTGGTTTGATATTAAGATCACCTTTTAATGATGGCTATTCTGGGGTTCAAAAACAACTTCATGTTTGTTTTAAGAGTAAACTTACTGCTATCCGAGTTAGAGTTAGAAGAGGTGAGTTTGACTCCGCTGAGTTGACTGGGTGTATTGTTCCTGAAGGCAAGAAGAAAAGATATGTGTTGAGAGCCATTGATGATCCTAATTATGCTGTTGCCTTTTTTGATCGTACGGAGGCTGAATGCTTGCAACTTCAAGGTGATTTTTGCGTTGACTTTTTTATTTGAGATTGTTTTTTTTTATTTATTTAAGTTTTTGTGAATTTATTAGCTAGTTAAATTTTGGATGATAAGATTTGTAGAAAATATATTTCAAAAAATCCCATTTTATAGGTGGTGGGTTGGAATTTGCTTTTTACCTTAGCTTTTTTATGGTCTTTTGAATTTTAGCTTATTGGTTTTGTAAACAGTCAAATAAAAAGTTTGGTAAATAAGTTTTAAGTCAATCGAAAAAACTGACTTTTAAGTCAAAATAAAAAAAAACTACTCAAGATAGTTTTTTTATTGACTTTTGACTTATTTACCCACTTTCTCTAATAAGCTGTCAACAATAAATACTTAAATTTTTCAAAAATCTCCATTATCAACTGGCTTTTTCAACTAGATTAAAATACTAACATTTTCAGTTGGTCAAATAAGCTAAAACAACCAACATTTTCAGTTGGTCAAACAAGTCAATTAAAAAAGCCAACAACAAACTGCAAATTGTCATGCACCCTATAATAATTGTTTTTTTTTTTTTTGAAAAACACAATTTATATTAATCAAATATGAAATTATATGTAAAGATAAAAGATTAATTATAATTTATATTCATGGTTTAACAAGCAACATGAATGCACAATCAAACTTCACAGATGACCATGTCAAATTAGTAATTTTATAATAATAAAAACTAAAAATTGATTTTCGAATAAAATATTCAGTTTGGTTGATAGAAAGTAATTTCTTAATCAGCTTTTTAATTGACTCTAAACTTTAGATTTCTTATTTATCAAACAACTAATTGTCTAATTTGGTAAATGCTTTTAATATTTGGTATTATTATTGTTTTTGAGATGAAAGGCTTTATATTTCTAAGGCAGCTGAGGATACTCCTATTATAAACTAAAAATTCAGAAGTTGGTATGAGTAGTTTTATATTGTCTTTGACAAATCTATCAATTTTTCTTTGATAAATACTCAACAGCTGACAATAAATTTAATACTTAATATATCATTAACTGTTAATAAAAATAAATGCTACAAAAAAGCCAAATAAATCAACTAAATCAACCAATAAGCAATACATAATTGACAAACACCAAACTATAAAAAGGTGGTTTTGTGAAAATTTTTATGGGTTAACAATTAGCGTGATGTATTAAAATTTTTGGGTGTAATTAATATCCTTGAAGATATATTCTTAAGCTAATTAATAAGAAATTAGATGTTTAAAGGATACTAGATTTGGAATTTGATGGATGAATGTTAGAGTATATAACATATCTTGGGGCCTCAACCATTAGCTTAAGCTTTTGGTTGAGTTGGTTCCTTGACATGGTATCAGAAGCCAACGTGAGAGGTCACGGGTTCGAATCTCAACCACCCCTCATTTAAAGTGGAATATTCAACACCTATGCGCATCCACACTTCTAGCCCAATGGGGTCTCGTGTGAGGGGGCGTGTTAGAGTATATAACATATCTTGGGACCTCAACCATCAGCTTAAGCTTTTGGTTGAGTTGGTTCTTTGACAATGAATTGATCATACTTGTTACTATTATGTATGTTTCAAAGTAATTTATGAATTGTCTTATTTACCTCTACTTTGATCTTAGATCATACTATTAATTATTTACACTTTTGTCATTATCTTATGGTAAATAATGATCTCAATGGCGAAGTTAAAAAATAAAAGTTAAAGAAAATAACAAAACTATACGAAATAATGTTAACAATAAAATTTTATGGGAACTAAATTAGATAATAAAAATAAACTGCAAAAGTAGACGGAGAAATTAAAATTCCGTATCATACCTATGTGGCTTCCCACTTGACAATGGTATTGAGATTTTTTTTTTCCTTTTTTTTTTTGAGTTGATGGCATTAAGCTATATGTAACCAATTAATAGTTATGAGAAGCTTAAATGGTGAAAACATTATAAATCTCATGTAGTATGACATGAAGATTTCACTAGTTAGACAATGGCAAACTTTTTGGACTGTTTCTAAGGAATTTATTGTCTGGCATCTATTGCTAATAGATACAAACGTGCGTACGATTTGTTGGATAAGTTCAAAGTACGAAATGCGTCTTTGTTGAAAATTCAATCACTCATTTCATTATAATTTTGTAAATCAACATAAAAATAAATAAGTAGATACCAATAAAATAAACACAATAAAAAATAAATTAAAATCTTAAAAGCCCCACCATAAGCACTTTTAACGAAAATATTTAAAGAGTATTTCCTCTGTTTCATTGAATTTGTATTATTTTTCATTTTTATCCGCCCCACTTAATTGCATCATTTTTATTTATGGACAATGATCCACCACTTTTTTTAATCAAATTTATACATTTTAACTTTATTTTTATTTAATCCACACAATTCATTCTCTCTCTTCATTTATTACCACTTTCTTAAAACTTACTCACATTCTCTTTGATACAAAAAGACAGGAAAATTTTTTTTTCTCGATAAAAAAGTTAGTATTATTTTTATCAATTTCCTAACCTATGCATTAATATCCTATTTAAGCAACTTTATTTAATAGTCATGTCTTATATATACTCTTGGATATAGTGATATTTATCAATACCAATTAATGTAAATAAGAAAAAGCATATTTAGAAAAATCTTTTTAAAAATAAATTATTTAAATAATGTAATGAATAACTTTTAACCTATGCATTTGTGAACCTTTTTTTTTTTAAGAAAAATCTTAGTTTCTATTGTTTACTTTGAAGGTACTTTTAACTTTATGATTGATGGTAAGCTCTTAATCCTTTTAATTTTAATTTTTTTATTTTTAGTTATAAATAAAATTCATTTTCTCTATAATATAGAATTATTCTATCTATTTATTATATTCGATTTAGTCATATTCTTAAAGCCTTTCATGGTAAGAGTTTAGAACCTTGTTATCAATTTAATAGTAAAAAGGTATATAATGTTATCATGGGTGTCAATTCTGCTAATATAATGAATAGTATCAAACTTATTTCTATTTCAAAGTCACACCAGATCTAAAGACCTATTTGAAGGAGATTGTATTTAACAGCAATGTTATAGAGGGAAGACTTCAGTGTTAAATTTTCTTTATAATGATCATGACTTTTTCTATATAAAAATTTATTTGATTAAAATTATTATATATTTGATCGATTGTTACTCTATTGTAGATGTCGTATTATATTTTTATCATTGAATTATTAGGTTTAAAGAAACCCGATACAATACGATTTTGATATAATTGTACCAAGCATCATTTAAGATTGTGGGGTTGTTTCTAAGGGGATCATGTGGGTAGTTAGGTTACTTTTTGTCCTTTGATTTAATAACTATGATTCATAGATACTTAAATGTTGGTACCTTTTTGTTTAAATGTAAAGGAAAAGTGTAGCAATTTGACGGATTAATGGAGAAGAATAGCAAAGGGATGCTAAATACTACTTTAATTTTAATTTTGTTGGTTATATTTGCTTTTTATATACAATTACGTTTCATAAAAATTATAAAATAATATATATTAAATTTATATTTATCGAAATCAATCCAAAAAGATTCACATTGATATATTTAATTATTGTAAATCATTAATTAATATTAAAATTTTTATCTTCTTATATGAAATATTCTAACTATAACTCAGAAGTGAAACAGAGGAGGGAGTAATTCTACTGAAAAATATATTTTAAATGGAGTAAATATTCTAGATGCAAATTAAATATCAGATTTTGTCTCAATTGAAGTAAGTACTATTTTCATAGACAAGATTTTGACTAGGTTCGATACTTATATATTTATATGAAGTACACATATATGTTAAATTAGGCTGGAGTACGTATTGTGAATGTCAGTATTAACGGAAAAAAACAAGTTGTACATATTCATAAGCCAAGGAGATGTAAACCATATGGGAACGAAAATAAGAGCTCCAATAACATATAAAGTGTGCGCACAATTTTTAATTTGTAGAGATAAATTATCCCAACAATATATTTGTTTTACAAATGAAATTTCTTGTAAATGAACTAATATATGTTGATCTGTTTGGTTGTTGATGTGGTTGTATAATAGCAGCTTCGAGGGACTCAAGGTTACAGCATGCATTAAACAGTACACAAATACAAGATGGTTATGTAGCGTATCCATGGGAAAGAAAGATGCAAACAATGCTACAAGTTCCAAATTCTACCTGCTTTTTTTCAATTCTTTTCCTCCCTAAAACTTCACAAACCGGTTTTAATGATGTTGAAGACACTCTTGCTAGAGCTAATGCTTGGCTTAATGCTTCTCAAGCTTCAGGAGTTTCTATTGTCCTTACAAATATACAAACTGAATCCATACTTACCAAGGTAATTTCTTTTGTTATGCATTGGAATTTCATTCCAACTTTGCATTTTCGCAAATGTAGCTATCTCCACTTCTTCAATGCTTTAACAACCTAAAAGTATAAGTCTATTTTCCTTGGAATATATAATAAATTTGCGGCCTCACCATAGTTTTAAAATATTTTTTTATTATTGTAAAATTTATATAAAAAACAAATGAGTATTATTATAGCAGAAGATTTATTTTGTTATTAGGATCTGCCAAACAGTTTGAGTCCGCCTTAGCTTAGTCCTAGATGTAGCGCAAATGCTATAAAAGTCAGAGGTTTAACTTCTTAATAGTCATTTATCAAACACGTTTTTTATACTTATTTGACTAATCAAATTACTTAAAGGCAAAAGCGAATGGTAGTCTAATCCTTTTGAATACAATTAAAAAATTTTAATATTATCAACTTGTTGTTATCATAAGGAAAGTTTTTATACTAACCTTCACTATATAGTGAGTAATAAATTATTTTATCAATAATAAATTATTTTATCAGCAGTTATGATGTTCTTATAAATTTTTTATAGTGATTATTATATTTTATTAGAAAATATTATAATTTTAATAACAATAATATTTAGTTACATTTTTTTTAAAAAATATTTAGTTATATATTTCTTTCTAAATGTATATTTCATACATTTTCAAATGAGATAATCTCATGGTGAGATGATCTTTATTGGACTGACTCATGTATATTTAATATATTAATCACTTATATTTTTTAAGTGACTAATTAGAAAATTAAATAAACAATAAATCTATCTTATTATGATACGCTCTCATATAGGACGAATTGGTTTATATTTATATGCAATTTTGATTTTGATAGAAATACTAATAAACTAGGACTACACAAATGTAGCGTGTTGAGTAGAACGATTCAACAAGACGAGTTAGGATTAGGATGGGCCATTTTCTGACGAGCGGTGTTGGGCTGCCTGCTATTTTGCTATACTGATCCGAACAAAACTCTAAACCCTAAACATGGTTAAAATCCATTCTTAACCTACTAGGTTGAGCTGAATTAAGCATTTGTGTTATAATATTACTATCCTTCATTTTTTTCAATAACTATTTATTTTGATAAAATTCTCAGATATAAGAAAGGTTTTTAGCCATAAAACATACTTTCGCCATTGTTAAGTACTTGCAATGTTTAACTTTATACGTAGTCAAATGCATCAATTCAATCCTTAATATTTTCAATTATGCATAATAAAACTAATAAAAATTTGTTATTACTAATAATATTGCATTGAGCTAATCAAACAAGATCCCACTTGCCTATATCTTAACTTATAGATTAAAATAATTAATCACAAATTAAAGATATTAATAAATAAATAATGGAATATCCCTAATATTCCATTTATATCAAAACTGAGAAAGTATCATATAATGAGTCAAGTTTGTAAAGACCTTTCCCATCTTTATTAAGATTAATAGAAGTACTTATTTTTAATTGGTTGACATAAAGATTTTACAACATGTTTGATTATCTGTATTAAATGATGAAAATAATAATAGAAGTTAATGTAATTGTGGTGAAAAAAATTCTTGACAAATTTAATGGTCCTATGCAGGCAGACCCTGAGTTTTTTAGGGCCTGAGGCAAGATATTTTTTATGGGCCCCCAACTACTACACACACAAAAAATACAATATCGTAATAGAAAAAGTGTATGCATCGATATGCAAAATCACTAATAAAAGTTTTCAAAAGTTCTTTTTTTCGTTGTCCTTTTTTCTTTTTTTCACTTCAAGATAAATGTTTTTTAGACATTATTTTATCAATTCTAAATAATTCAAGAAATATAATTAAAAACTACTCATAAACTTGCTTTTTTATACTCACAAAAGTTTTATCAAAGAAAAAGTACTAAATCAAAATTGCAATCATAACTTAATAATCTAACACAACATTAAAATTAAAAATTACTAACATAGTAAATTAATAAATCAAAATTACTAACATAATAAATTCATAAATTAAAAATGACTTCAAGTAAGTTGTGATTGTTAGGTTTTAATTTACAAATCAAATTTTAAATAGTGATATAACCATGAATTAAGATTTGATGATGATAAATTAAAATTAAAATCAAAGTAAAATTATATTTTTGTATTTTTGATGGAAAATAAAAAATAAGTTATACGGTTACCTTTGGCAAGTTGACTCGGGCACTTAGTTTTCCAATCCCAGTAATTATTACTTGCACTAATTTGTTTTGTAGCAGTAGATGTAATGTAATACAATAGTAATAAGAATTTACGTTGTGTTTTAATTGTTCTTCAATGGTGTTTCTTAACTCTCAAGAATGGCAATAGCGTTTCCCAGTGCAGTAATTACCCTAATTAATTAAAGTTTTACTTTTTCTTAATAATTCCGCTTCCCAAACCCTTTAATTAGGCCTTCATAATTATTTGGGACTGTACATTAGGATGTGAGACTGGGAGGTTTTCTAATTTAAAAAAGAGGGCCCTGACAATAGGCTCAGCTCGCCCCCCCCCCCCCCCCCACACATACGGCACTCGTACGGTCATACGTATTCTATATCAATCGTGGACTAGTTTTGACATGAATTGTATGTTGGTTCTTAATTTTTGTTTATTTGAATTTGCAACAGATATCTGGTGAAACGGCTTCATCGACAGTAAGCGCATCATCATTATCAGATTTTCCAAATTTGGCAAATGCAAGTCTGTATGGATTTGAAGATTACCACGGTGTTGATATTGGTGTTGTGAGAGCAGTCCGGCTTTGGTATTCTCCCATTCAAGAGTATCCAATTGAGATTAACATTGAAGAGGGCGATGTTAAACTTGGTTTTGCTGTTAGTCGTACTGAAGAGGTATTTCACTCTAAATTCAATCATTATCAAATTTTCACTTATTTTTCATATATTTTTGGAGTAGCTACGCTAGGTACCGTTATTTTCTTGTAACGAGTCTTAATCTACCAGTTCTCAAGTCGATTTAAAGTCTTTGACGGGTCACTTTACTTACCAATGAGCACATATTGTAGGGATTTATATACATATCATCAGTTCTAGAAGGTGATTGGAATGTACCATCTGCAAGATCAGGCCTAAATGAGCTATACAAAGATGCTACAAGAGAATCTAAACTCTTAGTAATCTCCCGAGTAAACAACCAAAAAGTCCTTCCTTGGATAGTTTCACCCACAAGTGCCATACAATGTTTTGACACAGTTTCTCTTAGTCAGAAACTCTCTTTGCACAGGCATGCTCAAGCACCCCTGCTGTTTCATCTCTTGATGCAACAAGACTCGTCTTTCGGTCCTACACGACGACAAAATGATCGTCCTATTCCGTGTGCTATGCCATCAAATCAAACGAAACAAAATTACGCCCTTTCGACAGCCACAGTCTTCAATGACGCGGATTTTAATGGTGATCAGATTCATCAGCTAGGGCTTGCAAGAGACACTGCAGGGGAAGATTCGTTTAGATTTCATAATTTTGCGTTGCCTGATAATTGGGTTTGAACGGTGTAACATAATTTATAAATTCGCGATTCACTCGAAATGACTCTAAAATATTCCAAAATCGGCTATATTTCGCTCTTTTTGATTCGCGATTCACAAGGTGATAATGAATTTGAAAGTCAACCACTATATGTTGTGTTAGTGAATAATAGTGATCTGAACGTGTCAAATTGTTGGTATAGTTAATACAAACATGTACCAGCAAATTATGTTGCAGTTTGTATATATTGAATGAGAGTTAGTGTGATGTTCGTAATACACTGATTTACTTTTTGGCGCTTTTAACTAGTGGTTATGCTTAAATACCTAAGGAATTAATATAATACTAGACACCAACATAAACTTGACTCGTATATGATATGCTTAGATTATGTTAATAAAAAATATTAAGGAGTTTTATTGTATCTTATCGATTAGTGTTATTTTGGCAGTAGGGTAAGGTGATTAAAATAAAAGATTCATTTATGATTGGTTCTTTTAACGATTTTTATTATCTTTGCAGTTTGTATTAATTAGTGTTGTTTGCCAGTAGGGTAAGATGATTAAAATAAAAGATTCATTTATGATTGGCTCTTTTAACGATTTTTATTATCTTTGCAGTTTGTATTAATTAGTGTTGTTTGCTAGTAGGGTAAGGTGATTAAAATAAAAGATTCATTTATGATCGGCTCTTTTAACGATTTTTATTATCTTTGCAGTTTGTATTAATTAGTGTTGTTTGCCAGTAGGATAAGGTGATTAAAATAAAAGATTTACTTTAATAAAAATTAGTAAGGAGGTTTATTGTATCCTATCAATTAGTGTTATTTGCTAGTAGAGTAAGGTGTTTAAAATAAAATATTCATTCATGATTTGCGCTTGCTTTATCGGTTTTTATTAACTTTGCAATTTGCATTAATTAGTGTTATTTGCCATTAGGGTAAGGTGATTAAAATAAAAAATTTATTCATGATTCACGCCTACTTTATCGATTTTTATTATCTATACATTAGGTGCAAATGTTTAGTATAAATTCTCTAAAATTAATTAGCAATTGTAATAATTTTTAAAATATATATAAATTTGATTTCAACAAATTAAATACACCTATTTTTATAATCTAAACATATCCACTAGTATAATACAACTTATACTCCACTAGTTAGTAAATACAGTAACTAATGCTATGCTATACTACTCTAATACGGTAAATTCTACACTCATACAATATTGCTACAATCAATCCTTAACCAATAATGTAGTAATATTAATAAAATGTAATAATTGAAATTAGTTTTTATAACAATATAATTATTGCTTGACTGAGTAAATTGCTTGATTGAATAAATAATTACTGATTATATGTTTTGCCAAAAAAATAGCTATTTTTGTGAAATAAACGACCTTTTATGAAATAAATTTGTGTCAAAATTGTTATGCTTGCAATCATACTGTCCATATAATCTAATAATTCACTTATTCTCAATAAAGAGCTCTTAGAATATATTATTTGTCATTTTCCAATAAAATTAATAATATGTTAATGTTGAATTTTTTTTTTTTGAATTAGATAAATTAGTTTATACTATAAAAGATATGCATTGATGGCTATATAATAAAGTTTATATTTTACAACCATAATATTACTTGTAAAATAATTGTGACCAAATCAGGCATAACTATGTAAAGTTTTCAAAAATATTTTAATGAACTAATTTGATCTAATGTAATATATTTGAAAATTTATCTTTAATGCTTAAAATCATCATTAATATAATAAAATTTTTTAAATATCACAAATCACATTTTAACCTCTAAAAATGTTCCATTTAGCAAAACTTTATAAAATTTGGAATTTTTGAGCTTTTTTATAGTATTATATGATTCTTAACTTTTAATTAATAACTACAATTTTAATTTTCACACTATCTAATATACATTATATTAACATTAAATATAATTACGGCCGCAATTTTTATTTTTAACAAATTACTGCATCAAAAATAAGTCACATGTATTGTTGTCAATTACCAAATTTCAATGGCTTTTTTAGATGATGACGTATTAGATTTAGATTTTATCTTTGACTAAAACATAGTGACATTTGACTAGGATTTCTATAGATTTTATATAACTAACCTAATTAATGAACCTCTTTTCCCACATTTTAAAATCATTTCTTTTACTTTAGTTTAGTTTTTATTTTAAAATAATTTTTTCAAAAATTAATTTCTTATTTATTTTTTAATTTATATATTTATTTTTTTAATTTATATACTTATTTATTTGAACATTAATTTTGTATTATATTTTAAAAGTATTTATTTTTTTAAAAAAAGTAGATATGATAGGTAAAAATTGATGTTAAATGTCTTTTTGATTTGCAAGCCTAAAATTTTGAAGTATAAGTACTCAATTCTTCACTACCCCTTGAAAATAATTCAGAAGTTTGTTTTTCGAAAAATAATTATTACAATATGTAAATAGTAAATACGACAATATTTAGTGAATATTCAAACTTAAGGTGAGATCGTCTCACATAAAATTTTGAAATTAAAAAAAATATATTTTTTTTTAAAACACAAATTGGATTATTGAAAATGGAAAATTTTGATGAACGGCCCAAGAAATTTGGCAACCTGTGTTCAAAAATAAGTGAGTGGCCGGACGCATAATGGATGAGCCTGATAATCAGTACAGTCTAATACAACAATAGTAACTAATGGAAATAATGCTTCACCATAAATATTCATTTGAATTTGTCATCGGTAACAACTCATGTAATTAAGTAAAATATGTAATATAAATATAAAATTTAGGAATAGCTCCAATTACATATTATCGTTATCTTTATGAAATTATAAAATTCCCAACATGTAAAAATTGATATAAATTGGTTATAATAATATAACGACTGCATGATTGTATAGTAATACTGCTCTTTAAAATAACTTATATGAACTCTTTTTAATTCAAATTAAAAATATAAAAAAATGACTCCTGTATAATATCGTCTTATAGTGAGTCAGATCAAAAATGCTTGTTTAATATATAAAATGTTAATTTTAACATTCAAAATAATGTGTTAAATATAATATACTAATTAAAAGTAATTACTTTAAGATTCTGAGTAATCACTTTAGGTTATAAGTAATCTCTTTTAGACTACACTTTAAGTTATAATTAGTCATTTAAAAATTATAAGTAATCATTTTATGGTTATAAGTAATAATTTGAAAACTGCATATGTACATTGAGTCAATCCAAAAAGATAGTCTCACCATGAAACAATCTCATTTAATACAATAAAATATTATAAAATGATGACTTTTAATATGTGATGAATCAATTCAACTATCTCTATTTTTATTTTGTGTTAAACTTCATATTTTACAAACATCAATTGAATTTTAATCAAATAAATACTAACCTAGATTCCCCTATCATTATATTCATGGAGATCAATAATCCAATCCACAAATAACATTTATCGCAAAATGAATGCCATATACTACTTCTATAATATACTACATATTTAAAAAATATAGATGTTTATTTAAAAAATACTATTCGAGGTCAAGGGATTATTTGATCGCATTTTTCTCTATGATATGAGCTGTCATCGTTCTACCATCTTCAGACCTGATCATAATTCTTCATGAACGGAATACACTGAGTATGATAATAATAAGATGTTTATTTAAATCAAAAGATAGAATTTCGGAATCCTCCTTTTGGGAGGGGAACAATCACAAAAAGACGATCTTTAAACAGTCTACGAGGGAAACCAAGAGGAATAAAATTTCCTACAACTTTTTCCCACATAATGTTAAGCAATACCACCGATCTACCAATGTATTTTAAACTAAAAAATATTTATAAAACATTGCATTATAATTTTTCAGTACAATAATAAATAATAAAAATAAAGTATAGGTAGTGTCCAGTAGATTGCACAAGTTTGATTTTAAACCTTTACTGAATCCTGTTTGATTCCTTTTAGAAAAAATACTGCATAATTGTGGCTATGAATGAGAATATGAAAATTGAAAGAAATTGAAAATGACAATTCATTTTTATTTCTAAATTTACAATTTTTGTAATTTAAAAAGATTTTTTTACAGAAAAAGTAGAATAAAATCAGAAAAGTAAATTGTGGCTTGCTTGCAAGTTGCAAATAACTATAGAGAAAGGGACATCTATGCTATGCATATTGACTTGTACTTTGAAAGGTGTTGCATTTAGGATGCATGCACAATAGAAAATCAATGATCTTTTTATATATACTGCAAATTTCCAAAAAAAATGGTTGATATTTTTCAATCATAAATATTACTTCATCAACTCACGAAAAATATTAAATATACGAGTAAGAAAATTAATTTATAATTATATTTTATTATTGAAGTTTTGTTTGTTAACCATCATCTTTTGCACTTTAAACTATTTTTAAAAATCAATCTTGATAGTTACTTGCATTTGATTATAATTGCATCCAAATGTATTAAGATGGGCAAATGAGTAAAAAGGGGTGTTTGTCCTTCAATTATTTGGTTAACATTTTGACTTTTAGTTTTTTTATTGGTCTAAGTTGATCAAACAGTTAAAAAAATATTTAGTAATTGACTTTTAAGCCAACTAAAAGCTGATTTTATTATCGAAACTAAAAAAAACTACTTAAATCAATTAGCTTTATTAGTAGTTTTTGCTTAGGTGCATACGATGAATGGGTATAAAATACTTATTTGTATGGATTATTTTTCCACCTTTGATTAATAACTAAAGTCTCAAGTTCAAATATAGTTTCTTGCAAAAAAAAAAAAATAATAAATAAAAAATTATCTTCAACTTATATATATGTACGATTATTACTTTCCAACAAAATTTCTCTTTTTATTGCATTTGATGAAGGAATTTGTTTTTTTATTAGATGACAAAAAGAAAAGGAAAAATTTGCTTAATTACAACTTGCAAGTATCTCTTGAATGTTATTTAATGATTAAGCATGATTAAGTCATGTATCTTCTGAAAACCTAATTATTTGTTTGTATATGGAACTTCCAAAGACATAAATCCATCCAAAAGCATTGAGATAATGTTATGGTCATGAATTTTGAAATTTGTGAACAACATATTATGGAAGTTGTTGGAAATAGTTATGATAGTCATTGTCTCTTAAAAGTATCCTAAGATTAACTTTTTTGACAATTAGGCATACTAATTGCCCATTACATTTATATTTATAAGCTACTTTAATAGCCTAATTGGACCACCTTAGGATTGCATTGGAACTTAGCAATTAGCATCACCAATAAATAGTAGAGTTTTGCAGCAGGGCAATCGTGGCGTCGTGGCGAGATGCTGTCACTGTGATTGTCCATGGAAGATTAGAACACTAAAAAGACCAAATTAAAGCAAGAAAAAAGGAAAATAAAGATGTTAAAAATGAAACCCCCAAAGAGAACGAAAAGACAGGAAAGAAGTATAAGTAATTAATTAGCTTTCCAATGCATTAAATATTAGATTAATTAAAAATAATAAATTACTTATTGTACGCTTATTTGATATTAGATTAATATAATTATTGTCCCAATTGTGACCTAAATTTGAATTTCGAGTACAATATATACCTATATGATTTATTGTACGTAAAACATAACATAATTAAGAAGATTACGATAAAAATACTTATTATAAGGGCTAATAGAAATTTTAGTTTTTGTGAATATAGAGAAGACTTTGAAAGATTACTTGTCATTCGATTAAGTCGAATTTGAGTCGTTCAAGTTCAATTCAGATCAAGTAGTTTGTAAATATAAGTTAAAATAAAATTAAATATGATGTTTTTTTATACGTTTCAATGCAAGTATTATTAATATTAAATTTAATATCAAATTTTTATAAATTTTAGTTATGTATAATTAGAGATATTAAAGTTTAATAATTATTTTGATAAACATATTCAAACCAGTTTGAACAAAGTGGTCGTGAAATATTGGAATATATCTTAAGTCATGATAACCCAAAACCAATAACAAAAAGGTTAGGTTACTTAATTAAGGTGGTCATTTCTCATCAAGATTAGTTAAAAAGAAGGATAAGCCTTTTGCATGTGGAGGTTGACAAACAACAGATCATGAAGCTTTTTTGGGGTGGTTGATTTACAAAGTTGATTACACTTAAAATAATCATCTATTTATACTAAAAGTAGTTATGGGAAGCAACAAACCAACAAATGGCTTTGAGCGTTACACAAAACCTTTTTTTAATCCTACATGGAATTCCATTTAGTATACAATATTACATAATCATTTACTCTTATACAACAATTCCGTATCCCACATGGTATGCAGTATGCTACTACTTGAGTACTCCCTTTTATTTACACGATCTTTAAATATCGTCATCTTTTTTATTTTTATCGTCACCCCTATTTTAATAAATTTACGAATTTATTCCTAGACTTAAAATTTCTTATATATACTCCATCCTCACTAAATAACACCCTTATCACTCTTAAAACATTAAATTACAACATAAAATTAGTAGATCAAAAGCTAAGAAATTCAAACCGCACATAAATAATCGAGGTAATTTTCATTCAAATTTAATTAATTTAAAAAAAAATAAAAAAAAACATGCGACTGAGCCGTGGCCGAGCCGCACGCGACTACTGTTTTTTTAAATAATATATAATAATAATAATAATAATAATAATAATATTATTATTATTATTATTATTATTATTATTATTATTATTCTTAATTTAGAAAATTAATTAGAACAGTAATAATAATAATATAATTAATATTTTTGTTGTTAAATTATATTTGTTCATAATGATTAGTTAAATATTGTTATTGTTAAATTATATTTGTTGATAATGTGTAGTTTAATATGTAAATTAATTATTGTCTTTTGTTCGTGTGGTTAATTTAACGTAACGTTTGATTATTTTTATTTATTAATAATAATTAATTAAATTATAAAAATTGTAGTAAATGGTTGGTAATCAAGGGAAAAGAAAGGGTTTTTTTAGACACTTGTTGAGCGATATAGTTCTAGGCCTACCCTACTCAGAGGGGACCCTCATGAGAGGGGGATTACGGGTTCTACTAGGAGGGCTAGGAAGGAGGAGGCTGCCAAACACAGTGAGGCCCAACGGTCGAGTACACTGCACCAAGTGCGCACTCGGTTTGATGACCAGGCTAGCCTCCAGAGTAGTTGGGGAGTTTCTAGTGATGATGATGAGTACCAAGGCTCTGTTGGTTGCCCAGTGGATTGGACTGTTGTCCGCGGGCACGACGGTAAATTCACGCGTGTCGGTCCTAGTTCTGCAGGTGCATCTGAGCATGCTGGATATAGTCACGTTGATAATGAGCCGCCACGGGGGAGCAGGCGCTCACAATTTGCTTGAACGGACTGGTTGATCACATCGCCCCAGCCCGAGGGGCCCACTGATATGTGCTTGATACCCAGCTATGGCGGGCACATAGCTAAAGTTATTTTTGACGTCTCTGTGCGTAAGCCTCCAATTCTGGAGTGCCGAAGTAGAAAGAAGCCGTTGGAGGCGATCATCGGATTGTGGGATATGTCTGATGCACTTTACGATGTTCTACCTACCACTCCCCTCAGCCGGCTACCGTACATTATGCACCAGCACATTGACTGTGCTTTGTATCAAACTTCGTGGAGAGGTGGCAGCCGGATACGAACACCTTCCACATGCCCTGGGGGGAGATGACGATTATGTTACACGAAATGCAACGCATATTGGGCATAGGTATTGAAGGTTCACTACTGACTGAACCTGCTGAGGGGGAGTGGAAGCTCGCTATTTCTGGTCTGTTTGGGGAGCCCATGTCCGAGCTTTGACGGAAAAGGATATTCATCAGCGGTTGCATCAACGTTGATGAAGTTATGAACTTGTGCCATCGGTCCCAGGCTATGGAGACCCAGTCGACAACCTATTACATGGCTATTGTCGCCTCTATACTGCTGGCGGATAAGACCAGAATATGCGACCTCACCCGATACTAACCGTCAATGTCGATCAAGATGAGATCGATTGGGGTGCGGTGACGCTGGCGTACATGTATCGGCAACTGAGAATGGCGTCTAGGGCTGGTTGCCTCACATTGCTTCAGACATGGATTTGCGAGTACTTTCCAGCCTTCCGCCCCCATCCTCGTCAAGTAGATGTGCGTAATAAGACTAGGGCGCAGATGTGGTCCACGCCCAAGCCAGGTCGTGAGATCAACAGGCTGAGGGACTGCAGGAGTATATTGGACTCCTTGACGGAAACTCAGGTATTGTACATCACATCACACTTTGTTATGCATGTTATTTTAATTTTAGATTATTTTTTTATGCTAATTTCGATTGTATGCAGGTGGAATGGAGTCCGTACATGACTTCTCTAAGGGCGTTGCTAAATGAGCACCCACGCACCACCTACATCGGGGGTATCACTTGCTTTGATATCGTCAAAGTGTATTTTCCAGAGAGGACAGTGCGACAGCTGGGCTTTGTGCAAGCTATTCCCCCCCCCCCCCTATTAGACCCACTCACGCTCTACGACCGGCTCACGGTACCTATTCCGTGACCTTTGCTTCTCCGCCTATTTACACGGAGGCATGGAATAGGTTCCCCTTTTGTGGTTGCATTGGTGATCAAACACTTCGTCGGGCATCTGTTCCATCAGAGCCTGATCCTAGTTACGTTGATTGGTTCAGAGTATCTTCCTACCCATATCTCCTCCCCGGCGAAGGACCGAGTGCCGATTTTGGTCCAGTTGAAAGCAGAGTGGAATACTAAAGTTTTTTCAATTTATTTGTTTCCTATTATGTGTTTGTGTTATTTAGATGCTGTTTATTAAAGTTTCTAAATGAATGGCCGAGTCGAGTCGCTCCATTGCTGAGATTGCCTTTTGTTTCGAAAATGAGCCCTTGGGAAAGACAAGTTGTTGATCTATACGTTGATGATGTTAGAGATTTAATTGCAGAATGGCAAGCTTTTAAGGGGCATGGCCCTTCATAGACTGTTTGTTTTTGTAATTTAAAACTAATTTACATCGCTTTTATTTATTTATATCAATTCTTTTTACATTATAGTTAAATTAATTTACATCAATGCTTTTATTAATTTACATCAATTCTATACATATTGAATTCTATCCACGTATTGAATCCCATCTACATATATAGTTATACTAAATAATAATGTACACAATAGTAACACTATGGACTATTTACAAATTGAATTCTATCTACCTGTATAGTTAAACTAAATAATGATATACACAATAGTTATACTATGGGCTATCTAAATTTACAGCATCTTCAGCGGTGTTATTAATTTGTGGTGGTGGTGACCCGTATAGTCTATTCCAAAGCAAAATCATGCTACTAAAATGTGTTTCTATATGTCTTGAGGAATTGTCAACTGCTTCTCTCCATGATTGCTGGACTGGCGGCAGTGGAGATGAATCATCGTTCATTAATAGTTGAAAAAAATGATTTCTATTCACCCAACATATATGTATAACTTTATTTACACTATGCACACCCGCTGCTTTTCTTAACGGAAGAATTAAACAGTTATAGTATGGATTACCGTCAGCAGAACCATAACACGCAATGTCATTGTTAAGAAACGTTGCTGCAGAGTACAATGCCATCGATGCATCCAACCAGTGTATAAACGGAGCAGGTCCATTGCTATGCGAACCAATACTAAATATAGCGTTATCTAACGCCTCTGCTGATAGATACACACATAGGTATTGCTCTCTGTTCATTTGCATTTCTATACACATCACACGTCTTAAAAAAGGACATGCCTCCTCGCCTCCCAACTCTGTGACGACAATAGCTCTAAATCCACAATTATCGTCACCCATAACATCAATCCAATCAAACAAGTAAGGAGGGAGAATATGCGGAATGTAATTCGGCCATGGAAAAAATGAAAATTCACGACCACTAGATCACTAGATGAGTTAGTAACATTATTAAAATTAAAGTTAGTAACATTAAGCTGTAATAAACGTATGTGAATAACGGAAAGGAAAGTCATGTATCGGATGAGTTGAAACTAAACTTAATTCCAACTGAGGATTGCATTTCTCGATCACTAGATCTACCACTAGATCTCCCGCAGGATGAAGATCTAGACCCTCGACCATGAGAAGATGATCTGCTATATTCAATTGCGCTTTTATTTCTTCTAAGGGTTTTGCTTGTGGTTGGTCTTCCCTTTCTAGGGGGGCTTGCGTAAGACTCAGAATTATCGGCTCCATCAGGTTGTAATTCATCTTCAAGAACCTGAGACAAGTGTCGTACAACTGCGGGATCAACTTTTAACACTTCATCGACCAACGATTGAAAGTACTCTTTGTCGTCGGCGTTTGCGTGCCATACTCCTTCGTTGGTGTCAGCCCCTACCTCTGTGTACGTCAAAGTTCTCCGGAATGGATGAATGTCATCCAAATATAAAGAACCATGTGACCTGAGCGACAAATAGAAATAACAAGCACAAGGCAATCCATGGGTGCGTTGAACTGCACAACTGCATTTGTAAAATAGATAATCACCCAAATCTAACATACAGTTATGCTCAAGCCGCAACTGCTCCAAGGAAAAAATAGATACATGATGATATAAAGGTCTAAAGAAATGATGTCGCAACGACCTTGAAATAGAATTCATGGATTCCTGTAGCGCTTGTCGGATCCTGGCTTGCTGATTTGTCATCTATGCGTGTGCCCTTTTAGAAAGGGTATTAAATGAGCTATTACCACTACCAAGATGATACTTAAAAGAAGAGTGTTGGCTTTCAACTCTGTTGGTAGTCTGGTTACCCATGTGTAAACAGTCATTCGTCCATGCACGCATGAATTTCTCTTTAAGTGGAATCCGTGTTCTAGCCAAATATCGAACCACCTTTCTGTTCTTAACCGACCAGGTAGTCACAATCGATTGCCATCTGTCTTCAAATTTGGCAAGTGTAGAACTGTTAACCAAGGGGTTCCATCTACTTCTCCTGAATATCTGCCCTTGTTGATTTCTATTCACGCCCCATAACTTGTCCACCATGTTCTCAACGTCGTTGCCAATATGCCATACGCATAACAAATGTCGTACATCTACATTAGACACAACATTGAACGTAATTAAGACATATTTAATAAATAGAACGACAATAATTAATCAATAAAACCAACATATTCAATAAATAGAACGACAATAATTAATCAACCAAACCTTTTTACCTGGGAAGACATCACGAATAGCTGCAGATAAACCCTCATCTCAATCAGTTACACTAACACTAGGAGTCTGAGTTCTGCAAAAATATCTCTCAATCCCTGCAACAACCACAAATATGATACAGCCGCCTCATCTCCCATCAAACAAAACACAACCAAGAAGTTGTGATTGGTTGGTGTCCTTCTGATTACTTCACACAGTGGCCACTTTTGTTTGTTTGTTTTGTACGTTGTATCTATAAACACAACATACGGCCACATACGTATCAACTGGATGGAGGTAGGATTTACAACTAATAATCTGCTCAATTCACTTTCGCTACCCAAGTTTGTCCAAACCACGTAATTATACTCTATGGCCATATAAAAACAGTGTTGAAGGGGAGTCCTACCCTCCATCTCTTCTCTCCTTATTGATTACCTAACATTATATATCTGATTCATACTAGCAAAAAAAACCAGAAAAAATTTCTCTAATTGAAGTCATGATAAAGGCAGGTTGCATGCCGGTTGCACTAAACTCTCGTATGTGCTGCTGAATATCTACATTCCACCTATTTGCCTTTACGTGACCATCTCTGTAGACTAAAAATCGGTGGTTATGCCTACTTTTTTCCCCAGGACACACCCTCACCGTCCAAGGTCTTTCTCCTGGTTTACGACTACTTGCTACAATCATAAACTTACACCGACATGTTCTACTTTTAGAACCAGGTCGGACAGCATTATCTAGGTTATGCAAATCACCCCTAATATTACCATAGCGGTGACATCTTAAATACAAATTGACTCTAAAACGTCCTTTTTTTGTTTATAAGATGCACGTTGATCTGTGCACTTTATACTATACTTTTATGCTCCCTTCCCTTGCATTTTATGGCATTTTGATGTGTGATTTCACATTTTTCATGTGGTTTTACGCTTGGTTGGAGTTTTGTGTGTCTTTGATTATTTCAGGCCATTTTACTCCACTCTTGTATTGGAAGCGAATCACTCCTGAGCATTAGAATGTGTGCTTCGAGATTTGGCAGAGTTCGAGACCGCATTACGACACTTTTGTGAGCTCACGGGCCCATTCGGACATGCTTTTAGTCCCGTTGGGTTTCGTTTGTACTTTTACCGCGTTCTCATGAAGAAAAGTAAGCACAAGATGATAGGCCCGGGCGGGTATTTTCATACCCGGGTGATTTCAAGCAAGAAATAAGAACGTAAGCATCCAAGCCCAGGACCCGGTCGGGTCAAGCTTAAACCCGGCCGGGTTTGTCTAAAATCACTTGCTGGAATGATCAACCCACAGACCCGGTCGGGTCTTGCTTAAACCCGGTCAGGTCCTGCAATTTCTATTCTCTGGAAAATTCTCAGCACACGGACCCGGTCGGGTCTTTCATAAACCCGGTCCGGTCTTCCAGAAACCCGGTCCGATCTGTCAGAAACCCGGTCCGGTCCTGCTTTAATAACCGTTTTCCGTGCAATTTTCTTATTTAATCACTAGGGAATGTAATAGAACGGGGAGGTTAACAATTTTTCTCAGTTTTTTAGAGACTTTTAATTCTTCACTTTGGGGAAGAAACTTTATAACTTCATTTACTTTCGTTCGTCATTTGGTATTTGAATTCAAGTACTATTTCTTTATCCATTTTCTTGTTATTATTTTTAATCATGTTTCTTTTAATGAATTCTTGTTTTGTTGCAATTAATATGTGTGAATAGTTTCTTAATCTAGGGTTAGATGGAACCCTAGCCATGATTTTGATGATGAATTATTGAGTTTCAATCCCTTTTTGTTATGCATAATCCTTGTTCATGCCAATCTCTTATGCTAGTTAACTTACGTTTTTCAATGGAAACTTTGGAAATTGTGGTTAACAATTTATTCTTCGTTAACGAAAGTTAGAGTTGAATGAATTGCCTTTTAGATCAAGGACTTGATAATCTTCATGAAAATAGATAGATTTGATTGTTGGATCTTATAGAATACTGTGCTCAATGTCATTATTATACTTGATTCCATGAAAATAGGTTTGATAGTATGGTAGTGAAGCTAATAGTCTTCGAAAGGAGTTATTAGTATTCTTAATGGTGTATTCGTCCTATTGAACTTGGTTATGATTGTTGTAAGGGTAGTAGGATCTCATTGTCATCATATCATGCTAGTGGGGAAGTTTATCCCT